>NW_019249350.1:45181-52875 GCF_002742605.1 Olea europaea var. sylvestris
CCCCATCCAAGTTAATTATTTTGGGTATATAGTCCAATTTAAGCTTATAATACATTATATAATTATTTATTTCATTTTTATATGATGTTATGTTATTATATGATAACCTGTTATTTTATGTAAATTGATGCAAACTTGATTATTCTTATATTAAATAGATTCTAATTAATTTAACTTGATTGATATCCAAACAAGGAGTTTTGTAATTGGACTGATTAACGGAACTAATTGACGAGAATCTGTTGGTTAGGTTGCATCTATTATTTATTTCATATAATTATTTTATCGTGAATAATTATATTTTTACAGTTAAACGTATCTTGGACGAACGATCGACGTGCCTATTAATTTAATTACGATATGTTTATAACTTTATTGTAGTAGTTATATTTATAGGTTATTACGTGCTCACGATTTGTCTCGCTTTAGGATTCAACTTAGAAATCATATTAAAATATTGTCTCTTCTCAATACGTGTATTTTGTATCATTTAATGTAAAAAATAGCATGTGGAGAACATTATAATCTTGTAATTGGTAAATACTAATTTAAAATGTTAATCAAGTAAGTGAGGTAAATTTGGATGTTAAAAATTAATTAGCATAAATTGTGCCTAATTAACTATAATCATTAGGTCGAAAATGAAGACTTCTTACCTAGACTGACCACTGCCTTTTAAATGATTTAATAGTATAAAACTGGGCCTTGCTAAGTGATTAGCATCAATTATACTTATGAAACGTCATCAGTTTAAAATAATGTTTTCCTATGCATATTTACTTTTGCATTGGATTTCACACACTTTGATCAACTACACGTTCACATCCTCACAGTATCCAAAATCTTGATTTTTGCTTTGCAATCATCAATCAACTCATGATTTTTCATAAAATATATTTTCGATAATTTTCTCGGCATATAGACTCGACAACGGCGAAAGGTTTTGGGAATGTGAATTTCCTACTTCCAACAATTTTATTGTCAAAAGAGGTAGGATACTTTTATGTGCAAGTGTATGTCCTTTCAATATTATGATTTTTATGCGTGATTTATTTCGTGAAATGCTAATTGACCTGCGGGTCCTAATGAAATGAAATGAAATGTGAGATCGTCTTCGGGCCTTCTCAAATGTGCTAGAGCTTTCGACTGATCACCGATTGTTCTTGATGAAATGATGGTATGAAATGTTATGAATTTACGTTTTAAAAGTTATCGTATTGTTTGGACGCATGTATCTTACTGAGTATAAATTAATCACTCCTTCAACTTCAACATTTCAGGTCAGTGCGGTCAACGTGGATGGTGGTTGGATGGTGCACGGGCTGCCAAGTAAAATAAAATTTATGTTTTAGAAAATATTTTAATAATAAAATTTTTAGAGTATATTTTTTTTATGTTCTAAACTGTGTCATTATTTCAATATTTGAGTATTCAATAAATTAAAAATCTTTGAATTAAATATTTTTGCTTCAAGTATGTGTTGTGAAATGATATTGGTGACACCCCAAAATCTAAGTCAATAAAATTTGGGGCATTACATCATGAAACCAAAAACCACTTTTCATTGGCTTGATTCCAATCGAGTTAGGCTAGCAATTCTCCAAAAACGAACAAACCCGAAATTATCATGAAATCAAAAACCACTTTTCATTGGCTCGATTCCAATTGAGTTAGACTAACAAATCTTTAAAAAATGAACAAACCCAAAGTTATCATGAAATCAAAAACCACTTTTTATTGGCTCGATTCCAATCAAAATAGACTAGCAATTCCCAAAAACGAACAAACCCAAAGTTATCATGAAATCAAAATCCTCTTTTCATTGGCTAGATTCCAATCGAGTTAGATGACCAATTTGCCAAAAATGAACAAACCCGAAGTTATCATGAAATCAAAAACCACTTTTAATTGGCTCGATTGCAATCGAATTAGACTAGCAATTTCGCCAAAAACGAGCAAACCCGAAGTTATAATAAAATAAAAAATTATTTTTCATTGGCTCGATTCGGATCGAATTAGACTAGTAAATCCCCAAACATGAACAATTTTGGAGTTATCATGAAATCAAAAACCACTTTTCATTGGTTGGATTCCAATCGAATTAGACTAGCAATTCGCCAAAAAACGAACAAACTCAGATTTTTCATGAAAGCAATTCGCCAAAAATGAAGAAACCATAAGTTTTCATGAAATCAAAAATTTCTCTTCATTGGCTCGAATCCAATCGAATTAGACTAGCAATTCGACAAAATCGAACAAACCCAAAGTTATCATGAAATCAAAAACTTATTTTCATTAGCTCGATTCAAGAATAATTAGACTTGCAATTCACCAAAAACAAACAAACCAAAAGTTATCATGAAATGAAATCCCCTTTTCATTGGCTCGATTCCAATCGAGTTAGACTAGCAATTCACGAAAAACGAACAAACCCGAAGTTTTCATGAAATAAAAAAAAACTTTTCATTGGCTCTATTCCAATCGAATTTGACTAGCAATTCGTCAAAATCGAACAAACCCGAAGCTATCATGTAATCGAAAACCACTTTTCATTGGCTCGATTCCAATTGAATTAGACTAGCAATTCGCAAAAAACGAAAAAACCCGAAGTTATCATGAAATCAAAAACCACTTTTCATTGGCTCGATTCCAATCGAGTTAGACTAGCAATTTGCCAAAAAGGAACAAACCCAAAGTTTTTATGAAATCAAACCCAACTTTTCAATGGCTAGATTCCAATCGAACGATACTAGCAATTCGCCAAAATCGAACAAAGCCGAAGTTATCATGAAATCAAAAACCACATTTCATTCGCTTGATTCCTATCTAATTAGACTAGCAATTCGCAAAAAATGAACAAACCCGAAGTTATCATGAAATCAAAAATCACTTTTCATTGCCTCGATTCCAATCGAATTAGCCTAGCAATTTGCCAAAATCGTACAAACTCGAAGTTATCATGAAATCAAAAACCACTTTCCATTGGCTCCAGGCCAATCGAATTAGACTAGCAATTCGCCAAAAACGAACAAACCCGAAGTTTTCATGAAATCAAAAATCACTTTTCATTGGCTCGATTCCAATTGAATTAGACAAGCAATTCGCAAAAATCGAACAAACCTGAAGTTATCATGAAATCAAAAGCCACTTTTCATTGGCTCGATTCCAATCGTAATAGACTAGCAATTCGCCAAAAATGAACAAACCCGAAGTTGTCATGAAATCAAAAACTACTTTTCATATGCTCGAGTCCAATCGAATTAGACTAGCAATTCGTAAAAATGAACAAACCTTAAAAATCACTTTTCATATGATCGATTCCAGTCGAATTAGACTAGCAATTCGCCAAAAACGAACAAACCCGAAGTTATCATGAAATCAAAAACCACTTTTCATTGGCTCGATTCCAATCGAGTTAGGCTAGCAATTCTCCAAAAATGAACAAACCTGAAATTATCATGAAGTCAAGAACTACTTTTCATTGGCTCGATTCCAATCGAGTTAGACTAGTAATTCTCCAAAAATGAACAAACTCGAAGTTATCATGAAATCAAAAACCACTTTTTATCGGCTCGATTCCAATCAAATTGGACTAGCAGTTCCCAAAAATGAACAAACCCAAAGTTATACTGAAATCAAAAACCACTTTTCATTGGCTCGATTCCAATCGAGTTAGATGAGCAATTTGCCAAAAACGAACAAACCCGAAGTTATTATGAAATAAAAAACAACTTTTCATTGGCTCGATTGCAATCGAATTAGACTAGCAATTCGCCAAAAATGAGCAAACTTGAAGTTATCAAGAAATCAAAAATCATTTTTCATTGGCTCAATTCCGATCGAATTAGACTAGCAATTCCCGAAAAACGAACAATTTCGGAGTTATCATGAAATCAAAAACCACTTTTCATTGGCTGGATTCCAATCGAATTCGGCTAGCAATTCGCCAAAGAATGAACAAGCTCAGATTTATCATGAAATCAAAATCCACTTTTAATTGGCTCAATTCCATTCGAATTAGGCTAGCAATTCGGCAAAAATGAATAAACCCGGAGTTATCCTGAAATCAAAAACCACTATTCATCGGCTCGATTCCGATCGAACTAGACTAGCAATTCGCCAAAATCGAACAAACTCGAAGTTATCATGAAATGAAAAACCACATTCGTTGGCTCGATGCCAATCGAATTAGACTAGTAATTCGCCAAAAAGGAACAAACCCGAAGTTTTCGTGAAATCAAAAATCACTCTTCATTGGCTCGATTCCAATCGAATTAGACTAGCAATTAGCCAAAATCGAACAAACCCTAAGTTTTCATGAAACCAAAAACCACTTTTCATTAGCTCGATTCCAATCGAATTAAATAAGCAATTCGCCAAAAATGAAAAAACTTGAAGTTATCAGGAAATCAAAAGCCACTTTTCGTTGTCTCGATGCTAATCGAATTAGACAAGTAATCTGCCAAAATCGAACAAACCTGAAGTTATCATGAAATGAAAAACCACTTTTCGTTGGCTCGATGCCAATCAAACTAGACTAGCAATTCGCCAAAATGAACAAACCCGAAGTTTTCATGAAATCAAAAACCACTCTTCATTGGCTCGATTCCAATCGAATTAGACTAGCAATTCGCCAAAAATGAATAAACCCAAAGTTATCATGAAATCAAAGACTACTTTTCATTTGCTCAATTCAAATCTAGTTAGACTAGTAATTCGCCAAAAACGAACAAACCCGAAGTTAACATGAAATCAAAAACCACTTTTCATTGGCTCGATTCCAATCGAGTTAGACTAGCAATTCGCCAAAAATGAACAAACCCGAAGTTTTCATGAAATCATAAACAACTTTTCATTGGCTCGATTCCAATCGAATTAGACTAGCAATTCGCCAAAATCGAACATACCCAAAGCTATCATGTAAACGAAAACCACTTTTCATTGGCTCAATTCCAATCAAATTAGACTAGCAACTCGCCAAAAATGAACAAACCTGGAGTTATCATGAAATCAAAACCACTATTCATTGGCTCAATTCCGATCGAATTAGACAAGTAATTCGCCAAAAAGAATAAATCCACATTGGCTCGATTCCAATCGAATTAGACTAGCAATTCGCCAAAAATGAACAAACGCGGAGTTATCATGAAATCAAAAACCACTTTTCATTGGCTCGATTCCAATCGTATTAGACTAGCAATTCGCCAAAAATGAACGAACCCGAAGTTTTCATGAAATCAAAAACCACTTTTCATTAGCTCGATTCCAATCGAATTAGACTAGCAATTAGCTAAAGACAAACAAACCCGAAGTTATCATGAAATCAAAAATCACTTTTCGTTGGCTCGAGTCCAATTGAATTAGACAAGCAATTTGTAAAAAAGGAACAAACCTCAAAAACCACTTTTCATTAGCTCGATTCCAATCGAATTAGACTACCTATTCACTAAAAATGAACAAACCCAAAGTTATCATGAAATCAAAAATCACTTTTCGTTGGCTCGATTCCAATCAAATTAGACTAGCAATTCGCCAAAAATGAACAAACCCGATGTCATCATGAAATCAAAAACCACTTTTCATTAGCTCCATTCCAATAGAAATTGACAAGCAACTCGCCAAAAACGAATAAACTCGGAGTTACCATGAACCAAAAACAACTTTTCATCAGCTTGATTCCAATCGAATTAGACTAGCAATTCGCTGAAAACGAAAAAAGCCAGAGTTTTCATGAAATCAAAACCTACTTTTCACTGGCTCTATTCCAATCAAATTAGACTAGCAATTCTCCAAGAACGAACAAACGCGGAGTTATCATGAAATCAAAGACCACGTTTCATTGGCTCGATTCCAATCGAATTAGACTAGCAATCCGCCAAAGACGAACAAACCCAAAGTTTTCATGAAATCAAAAACCACTTTTCATTGGCTCGATTCCAATCGAATTAGACTAGCAATTAGCTAAAAACGAACAAACACGAAGTTAAGATGAAATAAAAAATCACTTTTCTTTGGCTCGACTCCAATCGAAATAGACTAGCAATTCGTAAAAGAAGAACAAACCTCGAAAACCACTTTTCATTGGCTCAATTCCAATCGAATTAAACTAGCAATTCGCTAAAAACGAACAAAGATGGAGTTTTCATGAAATCAAAACCCACTTTTCATTGGCTAGATTCCAATCGAATTAGACTAGCAATTCGCCAAAAAAGAACAAACGCGGAGATATCATGAAATCAAAAACCACTTTTCATTGGCTCGATTCCAATCGAATTAGACAAGCAATTCACCAAAAATGAACAAGCCCGAAGTTTTCAGGAAATCAAAAACAACTTTTCAATGGCTCGACTCCAATTGAATTATACTAGCAATTAGCTAAATACGAACAAACCCGAAGTTATCACGAAATCAAAAATCACTTTTCATTGGCTCGAGGCCAATCGAATTAGACTAGCAATTCATAAAAAAGGAACAATCCTCAAAACCACTTTTCATTGGTTCAATTCCAATCGAATTAGACTAGCAATTCGCTATAAATGAACAAACCCGAAATTATCATGATACCAAAAATCACTTTTCATTGGCTCGTTTCCAATGGAATCAGACTAGCAATTAATCAAAAACGAACAACCCCAGAGTTATCATGAAATGTAAAACCACTTTTCATGGGCTCGATTCAAATCGAATTAGACTAGCAATTCGCCAAAAACGAGCAAACCCGGAGTTTTCATGAAATCAAAAATAACTTTTCATTGGCTCGATTCCAATCGATTTAGACTAGCAATTCGCCAAAATCGAACAAACCCAAAGTGATCATGAAATCAAAAAAAGCTTTTCATTGGCTCAATTCCAATCGAATTAGACTAGCAATTCGCCAAAAAGAACAAACCCGGAGTTTTCATGAAATCAAAGACCACTTTTCATTGGCTCGATTCCAATCGAATTAGACTAGCAATTCACTAAAAATGAACAAACCCAGAGTTTTCTTGAAATCAAAAACCACTTTTCATTGGCTCGATTCCAATCGAATTAGACTAGCAATTCACCAAATTCGAACAAACCTAGTGTTATCATGAAATCAAAAACCACTTTTGATTAACTCGATTTCAATCGAAATAGACAAGCAACTCGCCAAAAAACAAGCAAACTCAGAGTTATCATGAAATCAAAAACCACTTTTCATTGGCTCAATTGCAATCGAATTATACTAGCAATTCGCCAAAAAATAACAAACGTGGAGTTATCATGAAATCAAAAACCACTTTTCATTGGCTCGATTCCAATCGAATTAGAAATGCAATTCGCCAAAAAAGAACAAATGCGGAGTTATCATTAAATCAAAAACCACTTTTCGTGGGCTCGATTCCAATTGAATTAGACTAGCAATTCGCCAAAAACGAACAAACTCGAAGTTTTCATGAAATCAAAAACCACTTTTCAATGGCTCGATTCCAATCAAATTAGACTAGCAATTAGCTAATGACGAACAAACCCGAAGTTATCATGATACCAAAAACCACTTTTCATTGGCTTGTTTCCAATGGAATCAGACTAGCAATTAATCAAAAACGAGCAACCCCGGAGTTATCATGGAATGTAAAACAACTTTTCATTGGCTCAATTTAAATCGAATTAGACTAGCAATTCGCCAAAAACGAGCAAACCCGGAGTTTTAATGAAATCAAAAATAACTT
>NW_019249350.1:54939-58800 GCF_002742605.1 Olea europaea var. sylvestris
CACTAGCAATTAGCCAAAATCGAACAAACCCGGAGTTTTCGTGAAATCAAAAACCGCTTTTCATTGGCTCAATTCCAATCGAAATAGACTAGCGATTCGCCAAAAACGAACAAACCCGGAGTTTTCGTGAAATCAAAGACCACTTTTCATTGGCTCGATTCCAATCGAATTAGACTAGCAATTCGCTAAAAATGAACAAACCCAGATTTTCATGAAATCAAAAACCACGTTTCATTGGCTCGATTCCAATCGAATTAGACTAGCAATTCTCCAAAATCGAACAAACCTAGTGTTATCGTGAAATCAAAAACCACTTTTCATTGACTCAATTCCAATCGAAATAGACAAGAAACTAGCCAAAAATGAGCAAACTCAGAGTTATCATGAAATTAAAAACCACTTTTCATTGGCTCGATTCCAATCGAATTATGCTAGCAATTCGACAAAAAAAAAACAAACGCGGAGTTATCATGAAATCAATAACCACTTTTCATTGGCTCGATTCAAATCGAATTAGACATGCAATTCGCCAAAAAAGAACAAATGTGGAGTTATCATTAAATCAAAAACCACTTTTCGTGGGCTCGATTCCAATCAAATTAGACTAACAATTCGCCAAAAACGAACAAACCTAAAGTTTTCATGAAATTAAAAACCACTTTTCAGTGGCTCGATTCCAATCAAATTAGACTAGTAATTAGCTAAAGACGAACAAACCCGAAGTTATCATGAAATCAAAAAGCACTTTTCATTGGCTCATGTCCAATCGAATTAGACTAGCAATTCGTAAAAAAAAAAGAACTAACCCCAAAAACCACTTTACAATGGCTTAATTCCAATTTTATTAGACTAGCGATTCGCTAAAAATGAACAAACCCGAAGTTATAATGAAATCAAAAACCACTTTTCGTTGGCTCGATTCCAATCGAATTAGACTAGCAATTCGCCAAAGACGAACAAACCAGAAGTTATCATGAAATCAAAAATAACTTTTCATTGGCTCAAGTCCAATCGAATTAGACAAGCAATTCGTAAAAGAGGAACAAATCTCAAAAACCACTTTTCATTGGCTCAATTCCAATAGAATTAGACTAGCAATTCGTAAAAAACGTACAAAGCTGGAGTTTTCATGAAATCAAAACTCACTTTTCATTGGCTTGATTCTAATCGATTTAGACTAGCAATTCGCCAAAAACGAACAAACTTGGAGTTCTCATTAAATCAAAAACCACATTTCATTGTCTCGATTCCAATCGAATTAGACTAGCAATTCGCCAAAAATGAACAAAATCGGAGTTATCATGAAATCCAAAACCACTTTTCATTGGCTCGATTACAATCGAATTAGACTAGCAATTCACCAAAAATGAACAAACCCGAAGTTTTCATGAAATCAAAAACCACTTTTCATTGGCTCGATTCTAGTCGAATTAGACTAGCAATTAGCTAAAAATGAACAAACCCGAAGTTATCATGAAATCAAAAATCACTTTTCATTGGCTCAAGTCCAATCAAATTAGACTAGCAATTCTTAAAAAAGGAACAAACCTCAAAAACCACTTTCCATTGGCTCAATTCCAATCAAATTAGACTAGCAATTCGCTAAAAATGGACAAACCCAAAGTTATCATGAAATCAAAAACCACTTTTCGTTGGCTCGATTCCAATGAAATTAGACTAGCAATTCGCCAAAAATGAACAGACCCGGTGTTATCATGAAATCAAAAACCTCTTTTCATTGGCTCGATTCCAATCGAAATAGACAAGCAACTCGCCAAAAATGAACAAACTAGGAGTTATCATGAAATCACAAACAACTTTTCATCGGCTCGGTTCCAATCGAATTAGACTAGGAATTCGTTAAAAATGAACAAAGCCATAGTTTTCATGAAATCAAAACCCACATTTCATTGGCTCGATTCCAATCGAATTAGACTAGCAATTCCCCAAAAACAAACAAACGCGGAGTTATCATGAAATCAAAAACCACGTTTCTTTGGCTCGATTCCAATCGAATTAGACTAGCAATTCGCCCAAAACGAACAAACCCGAAGTTTTCATGAAATCCAAAACCACTTTTCATTGGCTCGATTCCAATCGAATTAGACTAGCAATAAGCTAAAAACGAACAAACCCGAATTTAACATGAAATCAAAAATTACTTTTCATCGGCTCGAGTCCAATTGAATTGGACAAGCAATTCGTAAAGAGGAACAAATCTCAAAAACCACTTTTCATTGGCTCAATTCCAATCGAATTAGACTAGCAATTCGCTAAAAACGTACAAAGCTGGAGTTTTCATGAAATCAAAACCCACTTTTCATTGGCTCAATTCCAATCAATTTGGACTAGCAATTCGCCAAAAATGAACAAACGCGGAGATATCACGAAATCAAAAACCACTTTTCATTGGCTCGATTCCAATCGAATTAGACTAGCAATTCACCAAAAATGAACAAATCCGAAGTTTTCATGAAATCAAAAACCACTTTTCATTGGCTCGATTCCAATCGAATTAGACTAGCAATTCACCAAAAATGAACAAATCCGAAGTTTTCATGAAATCAAAAACCACTTTTCATTGGCTCGATTCCAATCGAATTAGACTACGAATTAGATAAAAACGAACAAACCCAAAGTTATCATGAAATCAAAAATCACTTTTCATTGGTTTGAGTCCAATCGAATTAGACTAGCAATTCGTAAAAAAGGAACAAACCCCAAAATCCATTTTTCATTGGTTCAATTCCAATCGAATTAGACTAGCAATTCGCTAAAAATGAACATACCCGAAGTTATCATGAAATCAAAAACTACTTTTCGTTGGCTCGATTCCAATCGAATTAGACTAACAATTCGCCAAAAACGACTAAACCCAGTGTTATCATGAAATCAAAAATCACTTTTCATTGGCTCGATTCCAATCATATTAGACTAGCAATTCGCTAAAAATGAACAAAGCCGAAGTTTTCATGAAATCAAAACCCCCTTTTCATTGGCTTGATTCCAATTGAATTGGACTATCAATTCACCTAACACGAACAAATGCAGAGTTATCATGAAATCAAAAACAACGTTTCATTGGCTCGATTCCAATCGAATTAGACTAGCAATTCACCAAAAATGAACAAGCCCGAAGTTTTCATGAAATCAAAAACCACTTTTCAACGGCTCAATTCCAATCGAATTAGACTAGCAATTAGCTAAAAATGAACAAATCCGAAGTTATCAAGAAATCAAAAATCACTTTTCATTTGCTCGAGTCCAATCGAATTAGATTAGCAATTTTGTAAAAAAGGAACAAACCTCAAAAACCACTTTTCATTGCCTTAATTCCAATCGAATTAGACTAGCAATTCGCTAAAAATGAACAAACCCAAAGTTATCATGAAATCGAAAACCACTTTTTGTTGGCTCGATTCTAATCAAATTAGACTAGCAATTCGCTAAAAACGAACAAACGCGGAGTTATCATGAAATCAAAAACCACGTTTCATTGGCTCGATTCCAATCAAATTAGACTAATAATTCGCCAAAAATGAACAAACTCAATGTTTTCATGAAATCAAAAACCACTTTTCATTGGCTCGATTACAATCGAATTAGACTTAGCTAAAAATGAACAAACCCGAATTTAGCATGAAATCAAAAATTACTTTTCGTTAGCTTGAGTTCAATCGAATTAGACTAGCAATTCGTAAAAGAGGAACAAACCTCAAAAACCACTTTTCATTGGCTCAATTCCAATCGAATTAGACTAGCAATTCGCTAAAAACGTACAAAGCTGGAGTTTGCATGAAATCAAAACCCACTTTTCATTGGCTCAATTCCAATCAATTTGGACTAGCAATTCGCCAAAAA
>NW_019249350.1:59497-59998 GCF_002742605.1 Olea europaea var. sylvestris
ATTCCAATCGAATTAGACTAACAATTCGCAAAAAATGAACAAACCCGGTGTTACCATGAAATCAAAAACCATTTTTCATTGGCTCGATTCCAATCAAAATAGACAAGCAACTCGCCAGAAATGAACAAACTCGGAGTTATCATGAAATCAAAAACCACTTTTCATTGGCTCGATTTCCCATCGAATTAGACTTGCAATTAGCTAAAAACGAAAAAACTCGAAGTTAACATGAAATCAAAAGTATCTTTTCGTTGGCTCGAGTCCAATCGAATTAGACTAGCAATTCGTAAAAGAGGAACAAACCTCAAAAACCACTTTTCATTGGCTCAATTCCAATCGAATTAGACTAGCAATTCGCTAAAAGCATACAAAGCTAGAGTTTTCATGAAATCAAACCCACTTTTCATTGGCTCGATTTCCATCGAATTAGACTAGCAATTCGCCAAAATCGAACAAACGCAGAGATATCATGAAATCAAAAACCACTTTTCATTGGCTCGA
>NW_019249351.1:0-1343 GCF_002742605.1 Olea europaea var. sylvestris
GTATGCGAAAGTTATGCCAATTTCTTCGAACGTCGACAATCAAAGCGTTCCATGTACGCAAGCGCCCGTTTTTCCACACGAACCTCATCATTCTCCTCTGGGTCAATGAGATTCGCCCTCGAATCAGAATTGATAGCACTGTCGTCTATGTTGTCTCCATGGTATGGCAAAAGATACTTCACATTAAACACATCAGAAGCCCGGATATGAGAAGGAAGTCGAAGGCGATAGGCGTTGGGATTAATCTTCTCTATAATTTCCACTTGACCAATGGTACGAGGTGCTAATTTTGAATGCTCATGAGATGACACTCGATCTTTAGTCAGCACCGCCCCAAACATAATCCCAACGTCAAACTTAACAGAACGTCGATGCTGGTCAGCTGCTTCTTTATACTTATGGTTAGACTCTAGCAATTAGTTCGTGTTTCCTCGTGAACCTGCTGCAAACTACGAACAAAGTCAACAACAGTCCCATGCAACCGAGTCTTTGAGGGCAGAGTCAATAAATCAATAGGGCTGCGAGGTAGAATACTATACACAACCTGGAACGGACTGAAATTGGTGCTCCTATTTCGAGCATGATTATATGCAAACTCTGCCTGGCTAAGCCGCTGATCCCATGAACGAAGATTATCCCAAACTAGGCACCGCAACAAATCCCCCAAAGAACGGTTAACTACCCGAGTCTGTCCATCTGTCTGAGGGTGGTAAGCATTGCTAAAATTGAGTGATGTGTTAACTGACTTCCATAAGCTCCGCCAAAAGTGACCGATGAACTGTGTGTCTTTGTCAGACACAATAGAAGTGGGCAACCCATGAAGACGATAAATCTCTCCGAAAAATAGCTGTGAAATCTTGACAGCGTCAGTGGTACGCTCACAAGGAATGAAGTGTACCATCTTCGAAAAACGATCCACAACCACAAAAATCGAGTCATTACCTCACTGTGTGCACGGTAAATCCAGGACAAAATTCATGCTAATATCAGTCCACGGAGCTGAAGGCACTGGTAAGGGTTGATAAAGACCAGCGTTCGTGGCTTTTTCTTTTGCCACGTGGCATACCCTATACTGTGAAACAAACTTCTTCACTTCATGGCACATAGTAGGCCAGAAAAATGAAGCACTAACCAGAGCCAAAGTGTGATCTCGCCCAACATAGCCCTCGCCGTGAAACTCCTTAATAAATTTCAGATGAAGACTGCAATCTGGTATACACAACTGAACATCTCGAAACACATAACCATCCTCTAATAGAAAGCGAGAATGGGATCTCTACAGTAAACTGTAAAAATTGGGCCAAAATAAGGATATAAGCATAAAGAGAGGCAAAGGTGTCAAA
>NW_019249352.1:0-1343 GCF_002742605.1 Olea europaea var. sylvestris
ACGTCACGACGAAGTTGTGAGTTCAATCCAAAACGGTCGCTACATTTCCAAAAAGTACTTATGGTCCCAAAATGGACACCGTGAACAAAAGTTACGCTCAATTCTTTGTACGCCGACAATCCAAGTGTTCCAAATATGCAAGTGCTCATTCTTTCAAAAAATGGCCGAAATCCCTCATACGTCACGACGAAGTGGTGAGTTCAATCCAAAACGGTCGCTACATTTTCAAAAAGTACTTATGGGTCGAAAACGGACACCGTGAACAAAAGGTACGCTCAATTCTTTGTACGCCGACTCTCCAAGCATTCCAAATATCCAAGTGCTCATTCTTTCCAAAAATTGCTAAAATCCCTCATACGTCACGACGAAGTGGTGAGTTCAATCCAAAACGGTCGCTACATTTCCAAAAAGTACTTATGGTCCCAAAATGGACATCGGGTGCAAAAGTTGCGCTCAATTCTTCGTACGTCGATAATCCAACCGTTCCAAATATGTAAGTGCTCATTCTTTCGAAAAATGGCCAAAATCCCTCGTACATCACGATGAAGTTGTGAGTTCAACCCAAAACGGTCGCTACATTTCCAAAAAGTACTTATGGTCCCAAAACGGACACCGGGTGCAAAAGTTACGCTCAATTCTTCGTACGACAGCAATCCAAACGTTGTGAATATGCAAGTGCTCACTCTTTCGAAAAATGGCCGAAATCTCTCGTACGTCACGACGAAGTTGTGAGTTCAACCCAAAACTGTCGCTACATTTCCAAAAAGTACTTACGGTCCCAAAATGGACACCAGGTGAAAAAGTTGCGCTCAATTCTTCGTACGTCGACAATCCAAGCATTCCAAATATGCAAGTGCTCATTGTTTCGAAAAATGGCCGAAATCCCTCGTACGTCACGACGATGTTGTGAGTTAAATCCTAAACGGTCGCCACATTTCCAAAAAGGACTTAGGGCCCAAAACGGACACCGGGTGCAAAAGTCACGCTCAATTCTTTGTACGCCGACAATCCAAGCGTTCCAAATATATAAGTGCTCATTCTTTCGAAAAATGGCCGAAATCCCTCATACGTCACGACGAAGTTGTGAGTTAAATCCTAAACGGTCGCTACATTTCCAAAAAATACTTATAGTCCCAAAACGGACACCGTGTGCAAAAGTTACGCTCAATTCTTCGTACGTCAGCAATCCAAGCGTTCCAAATATGCAAGTGCTCACTCTTTCAAAAAATGGCCGAAATCCCTCATACGTCACGACGAAGTTGAGTTCAATCCAAAACGGTCGCTACATTTCCAAAAAGTACTTATGGTCCCAAAACGGACACCGGGTGCAAAAGTTGCTCTCA
>NW_019249353.1:0-1343 GCF_002742605.1 Olea europaea var. sylvestris
ATGACGAAATTGCCCCCGGCGCGATTTTTGTTCCCTATCAACCTGTCAAATTTGAGAACATTCCGACACAGTCGAGAAAAATGTCGAAATTGCCCCCGGCGCGATTTTTGTTTCCGCTCAACAAGTCATATTTTAGCAAATTCCGACACAGTCGCGAAAAATGATGAAATTACACCTGGCGCTGTTTTTGTTACCGATAAACCTGTCAAATTTGAGCCAATTCCAACACAGTCGAGAAAAATGACGAAATTGCCCCCGTCGCAGTTTTTGTTTTACGATCAACCGGTCAAATTTTAGCCAATTCCGACACAATCGCGAAAAATGACGAAATTACACCCGGCGCAGTTTTTGTTTTCGATCAACCAGTCAAATTTTAGCCAATTCCGACACAGTCGCGAAAAATGACGAAATTACACCCGAAGCTATTTTTGTTCCCGATCAACCTGTCAAATTTGAGCCCATTCCGACACAGTCTAGAAAAATGACGAAATTACCGACGGCGCGATTTTTATTTCCGATCAAACTGCCAAATTTCAGCAAATTCCGAAATAGTCGAGAAAAATGACGAAATTGCCCCGGCGTGATTTTTATTTTTGATCAAACTGCCAAAATTTCAGCCAATTTCGATTCAGTCGAGAAAAATGACGAAATTGACCCCGCGCGCGGTTTTTGTTCCTGATAGACCAGTCAAATTTGAGCCCATTCCGACACAGTCAAGAAAAATGACGAAATTGCCGCCGGCGCGATTTTTATTTCCGATCAAACTTCCAAATTTCAGCCAATTCCGACACAGTCGAGAAAAATGTCGAAATTGTCCCAGGCGCGATTTTTATTTCCGATCAAACTGCCAAATTTCAGCAAATTCCGACACGGTTGAGAAAAATGACGAAATTGCCGCCGGCGCGATTTTTATTTCCGATCAAACTGCCAAATTTCAGCAAATTCCGACACGGTTGAGAAAAATGACGAAATTGCCGCCGGCGCGATTTTTATTTCAGATCAAACTGCCATATTTCAGCCAATTCCGACACAGTCGAGAAAAATAACGAAATTGCCCCTGGCGCGATTTTTGTTCCCGATCAACCCGTCAAATTTGAGCACATTCCGACACAGTCGAGAAAAATGACGAAATTACACCTTGCGCGGTTTTTGTTCCCGATAAACCTGTCAAATTTGAGCCAATTTCAACACAGTCGAGAAAAATGACGAAATTACCCCCGGCGCAGTTTTTGTTTTACGATCAACCGGTCAAATTTTAGTCAATTCCGACACAATCGCGAAAAATGACGAAATTACATCCGGCGCAGTTTTTGTTTCCGATCAACCAGTCAAATTTTAGCCAA
>NW_019249354.1:0-1343 GCF_002742605.1 Olea europaea var. sylvestris
TTCAATCCAAAACGGTCGCTACATTTCCAAAAAGTACTTATGGGCCCTAAACAGACACCGTGTGCAAAAGTTACGCTGAATTCGTCGCACGCCGACTATCCAAGCGTTCCAAATATGCAAGCGCTCATTCTTTCGAAAAATGGCCGAAATCCCTCGTACGTCACGACGAAGTCTTGAGTTCAAACCAAAACGGTCGCTACATTTCCAAAAAGTGCTTATGGGCCCGAAACCGACACCGTGTGCAAAAGTTACGCTCAATTCTTCGTACGCCGACTATCCAAGCGTTCCAAATATGCAAGTGCTCATTCTTTCGAAAAATCGCTAAAATCCCTCATACGTCACGATGAAGTCGTGAGTTCAATCCAAAACGGTCGCTACATCTCGAAAAAGTACTTATGGGCCCAAAACGGACTCCGTGTGCGAAAGTTATGCTGAATTCTTTATACGCCGACTATCCAAGCATTCCAAATATGCATGTGCTCATTCTTTTCAAAAACGGTCGAAATCCCTCATACGTCACGACGAAGGCTTAAGTTCAATCCAAAACGGTCACTACATTTCCAAAAAGTACTTGTGGCCACGAAACGGACACCGTGTACAAAAGTTACTCTGAATTCTTCGTACGCCGACTATCCAAGCGGTCCAAATATGCAAGTGCTCATTCTCTCGAAAAATTGCTAAAATCCCTCATACGTCACGACGAAGTCGTGAGTTCAATCCAAAACGGTCGCTACATTTCCAAAAAGTAGTTATGGGCCCGAAACGGACACCGTGTGCAAAAGTTACGCTCAATTCTTCATACGCCGACTATCCAAGCGTTCCAAATATGAAAGTGCTCATTCTCTCGAAAAATTGCTAAAATCCCTCATACGTCACGACGAAGTCGTGAGTTCAATCCAAAACGGTCGCTACATTTCCAAAAAGTAGTTATGGGCCCGAAACGGACACCGTGTGCAAAAGTTACGCTCAATTCTTCATACGCCGACTATCCAAGCGTTCCAAATATGAAAGTGCTCATTCTCTCGAAAAATTGCTAAAATCCCTCATACGTCACGACGAAGTCGTGAGTTCAATCCAAAACGGTCGCTACATTTCCAAAAAGTAGTTATGGGCCCGAAACGGACACCGTGTGCAAAAGTTACGCTCAATTCTTCGTACGCCGACTATCCAAGCGTTCCAAATATGCAAGCGCTCATTCTTTCGAAAAATCGCCGAAATCCCTCATACGTCACGAAGAAGTCTTGAGCTCAATCCAAAACTGTCGCTATATTTCCAAAAAGTACTTATGGTCCCGAAATGGACACCGTGTGCAAAAGTTACGCTCAATTCTTCGTACGCCGACT
>NW_019249355.1:0-1343 GCF_002742605.1 Olea europaea var. sylvestris
CAATCTAACGTTATTAATATGAAAATTAATTATTCGGAGGCCTAAATAAAAGAATTTGGCTAAAATCCCATGACCCCGGGTCTGTGCCACAACTCCAATTTCTGGGACCATTTCCATCAACCTACCAAATTTCGGCCAATTCTGACACCGTCACGATAAATGACGAAATTGCCCCTAATGCGATTTTTCTTTATTAATTTTCTGTCCAACACTTCTTCAACCTGACATAATTAATATGAAAATTAATTATTCAGAGGCTTAGATGAAGGAATTTGGCTAAAACCTCGTGATCCCGAGTCTGTGCCCCGACTCCAATTTCTAGGGCCATTTCCAATCAACCTTCCAAATTTTGGCCCATTCCAAACCGTCGCAACAATGACAAAATTGGCCCTAGTGCGGTTTTGCGTTGTTAATTTACTGTCCAACACATCTTCAACCTGACATAATTAATACGGAAATTAATTATTCGGTGGCCTAAACCAAGGAATTTGGTTATCATCCCGTGATCCCGGGTCTGTACCATGACTCCAATTTCTGGGGCCGTTTCCAATCAACCTGCCAAATTTCGACCCTTTCCTACACCGACGCGACAAATGACGAAATTTCCCCTGGTGCGATTTTTCTTTGTTAATTTTCTGTCTGACACTTCTTCAGCCTGACATAATTAATACGGAAATTAATTATTCGGAGGCCTAAATGAAGTAATTTGGCTAAAATCCCGTGATCGCAGTTCTATGCCCCGAGTCCAATTTCTTGGGTCGTTTCCAATCAACCTGCCAAATTTCGGACCATTTCGACACCGTCGCGACAAATGAAGAAATTGGTCACGGTGCGGTTTTTCTTTGTTAATTTTCTGTCCAGCACTTCTTCAACCTGACATAATTAATACGAAAATTAATTATTCGAAGGCCTAAACGAACGAATTTGGCTAAAACCCCATGATCCCGGGTCTGTGTCCTAACTCCAATTTCTGGGACCATTTCCAATCAACCTGCGAAATTTCAGCCCATTCGGACAAATAATAAAATTCGTGAAAAATGATAAAATTGCCCCCGGTACGATTATGCGTTGTTAATTTTCTGTCTAACATATCTTCAACGTGACATAATTAATACGAAAATTAATTATTCGAAGGCCTAAACGAAGGAATTTGGTTAAAATCCCGTGATCCCGGGTCTGTGCCACAACTCCAATTTCTGGGGCTGTTTCCAATCAACTAGCGAAATTTCGGCCCTTTCCTACACCGTCGTGACAAATGACGAAATTGCCCCTAGTGCAGTTTTTCTTCATTAATGTTCTGTCCAACACTTCTTCAGCCTGACATAATTAATACGAAAATTAAT
>NW_019249356.1:0-1343 GCF_002742605.1 Olea europaea var. sylvestris
TAATATCCGAATTTTCCACATATGATACAATCATCTTTAGACTTCTTCTTGAACTTGTTAAAGTTTCTTGAATATTTCTCTAGTTGAATTTGCTTGAAGGTTTGATTTTCTTTACCGAATTGGCTTTGGAAGTGCCTTAATAAGAACTATCATTCTTATCTCATGTCTTAGACTCTTCCTCGATGTGAAGATTTTTTGTAATTGTTCTAAAGAGTAATTTTCTAAACTATGCATTATTTTCTTCTAGTATCATTTTCAAGTCCCCAGAAGTTTAGCAATAATTGTTTCCACTTAATTTTTTTTTTCAGAATCTCAATTTTTACCGCCTCCAACTTGTTGACAAGGACTTGTAGTTCATGAATTTGGGGAAGAATGAAAATATTATCGAGAACTTGAAATCAAAATATCTCGAAATCAGAATTTTCTTAGTACCTTCTTCTTCGACCTTGTACTTACTTTCCAAAGCATTCCATATTTCTTTTGTCGAAGATGTGTTGGTGTATAGATCGTACAACCTGTCAGATAGTGCGTTGAGAATATGGCCATGACATATGAGTTCATCCTTTTGGCATTTTTGTCTTTCGGCTTTTAAGGCTTCGATTTCTCCATTTGTTGGTTCTAGTAGCGATGCCAATTCCGAATCAAGTATGTAGAATATCTTCAACGCTGTGAGTAGAAATTTTAATTTATCTTGCCATCTTGTAAAGTTTTTGACAACGAAACGGTCCAAGAGAACAGGTCTTGATTCATTAATTTGATTGGCGTCATGGTGGTTTCATTCTCCATTTCAAGTATCTTGTGAGATTGTTAGAAATATGTTTTCACAAAGCGGAGAATGGAGAAGAAACGAAAGACAAAACCAAGAAATCAAGGTTAATAATGAAAGGATGAAAAAGAAAATTAAGAAGGCTCGAACTCGTTATCGTTGTCCTTAAAACGATATTTGGCCCCTCCAAATTAAATTTGATGTTTACAGGGATTTTGGCAAATGGTTTACAAGAATTGTCAAGCCTTGAAGAAGATATAACATGTAAGCGCTAGTGATATCTTCCAAAACTCAAGAACATAAAGAGATGAATATGATAGATGATTTTGATCTTTTGTTGAATGATAATGTAACCATCAAAATTGATTTTTCTCATATTCATAAGGAACGTCAATCGCCTATATATAGACTTCAATAAGTCTTCACTAATTGGTGTTAAAAATCAAGTAAAAAGGCACCAGAATTCAAATAACAACAATCATTAACGGCTAATTATTAACACTATGCGATCACGAACCTATGTGACCGCACAGTTCCAAGGCAGGGCAGACCTTGAATATGATCATGCGACCACATG
>NW_019249357.1:0-1343 GCF_002742605.1 Olea europaea var. sylvestris
CAAAACGGTCGCTACATTTCCAAAAAGTACTTATGGGCCCAAAACGGAAACCGTGTGCAAAAGTTACGCTCAATTAGTCGTCCATCGACTCTCCCAGCGTTCTAAATATGCAAGTGCTCATTCTATCAAAAAATGGCCAAAATTCCTCGTACGTCACGACGAAGTGGTGAGTTCAATCCAAAACGGTCGCCACATTTCCAAAAAGTAATTATGGGCCCAAAACGGACACCGTGTGCAAAAGTTAAGCTCAATTCTTTGTACGCTGACTCAACGATCTTTCCAAATATGCAAGTGCTCATTCTTTCGAAAAATTGCCAAAATCCCTCGTACGTCACGATGAAGTGCTGAGTTCAATCTAAAATGGCCGCTACATTTCCAAAAAGGGCTTATGGGCCCAAAACGGACACCGTGCGCAGAAGTTAAGCTCAATTCTTCGTACGCTGACTCTAAAAGCGTTCCAAATATGCAAGTGCTCATTCTTTCGAAAAATGGCCAAAATCCCTCGTACGTCACGATGAAGTGGTGACTTCGATCCAAAACGGTCGCTACATTTCCGAAAAGTACATATGAGACCAAAACGGACACAGTGTGCAAAAGTTACGCTCAATTCTTCGTACGCAGACTCTCCGAGTGTTTTAAACATGCAAGCGCTCATTCTTTTGAAAAATGGCCAAAATCCCTCGTACGTCACGATGAAGTGGTGAGTTCGATCCAAAACTGTCGCTACATTTCCGAAAAGTACTTATGGGCCCAAAACGGACACCGTGTGCAAAAGTTACGCTCAATTCTTCGTACGCAGACTCTCCAAGCGTTCCAAATATGCAAGTGCTCATTCTTTCAAAAAATGGCCAAAATCCCTCGTACGTCACGATGAAGTGGTGAGTTCAATCCAAAACGGTCGCCACATTTCCAAAAAGTACTTATGGGCCCAAAACGGACACCGTGTACAAAACTTACGCTCAATTCTTCGTCCGTTGACTCTCCAAGCGTTCAAATTTGCAAGTGCTCATTCTTTCGAAAAATGGCCAAAATCCCTCGTACGTCACGACGTAGTGCTGTGTTCAATCCAAAACGGCCGCTACATTTCCAAAAAGTACTTATGGGCCCAAAACGGACACCGTGTGCAAAAGTTACAATCATTTCTTAGTACGCCGACTCTCCAAGCGTTCCAAATATGCAAGTGCTCATTCTTCCCAAATATGGCCAAAATCCCTCGTACGTCACGACGAAGTGGTGAGTTCACTCCAAAACGGTCGCTACATTTCCAAAAAGTACTTATTGGCCTAAAACGGACACCGTGTGCAAAAGTTATGCTCAATTCTTCGTCCGCCGACTCTCTAAGC
>NW_019249358.1:0-1343 GCF_002742605.1 Olea europaea var. sylvestris
ATTTTTTTCAAACTTTTTCTGATAAGTTACCTTTTTCTCATTTTTAAGTAAAAGAAGTTAGTTGCTTATTTCCAATTTCGACCAACAAAACAAGTTATTTATCTTAAAAACTTACTTATTTACTTAGAAGTGGACTTTGTAAAGCTTAGCCAAACTTATCTACTAATTTGTAATATAAGGCAGAGTAAAAATACAAGCCTATGACTTGTCTCGTGGAATTACTAGTACCTATACGACCATTCTAACTTTCTTTTCAAGGTCTAGTTTTATTTCACATTCTATGGCAGATTCACCACCATCGCAAGTCTAAGTTGGTTTCTATTCATATAAAGACTGTTAGATAATCCATGCTCATGCTCGTTCTCAGCAATCTTGCACAAGAAAAATATAGATGCATTGAAGATAGCTAATCGACTAGTTGCCATTCCAAAATACAAGGAATCAAGTAGCTATATACACAAGGAAAAAAGTGACAAAATACTTGATTGGTACAGTCAAGTGTTAAATTTTCTTAGTGCTTCTCACAATTAACTTACCGCCTAAAATACTCGCAACGCCAAGTTACTAGAATTCCTCAATCAATTAAGAAAAGAAAACTAAGCATTTGCAGTTCTTCTATCTAGTAGAAACAGAAAACTTTGACTAGTATACCATTCATTTAGCCAAGTTTCTATCTGAGATTTCTTTAAATACAATTTTCCTTTTTATAAAAAGTAAATTAGAGTCAGTTGCCATTAGTGTCACCTAAGCAAGCCTTTGTATACCCAATAGAATTCATTTGTGTATATGTCAATCAAATTCCTCTGCTAAATCCACTCTGGCATTAACATAAACACCTTTGATTTAACAATAAATTCCACTGTGGCATGGTCATTTATATAATACAGTACCTTCTAGTTGCATACCTAGTTGAGATTCAACTTTTTAATATCATTGAAGTTAGCTTTTTTTGTAGCCTCAAGCAAAGCTAAAACACCAACAAAGCATTAGTTACATTGTTATTTATCCATACAGGTATAAAATGGAGTGCAGTTATACTTTGAATAAATTGTCGATCCTGTATAATTAAGAAAATCCACAGCCCTAAAAGAAGCAATATGTCAATAATCAACCCTAAGGCTTTACCCACTTCTTTGAATTGAATGTATTCATTTCTGTGTCAATAGACTAACTGACTAAGTATTATTTTCAGACACGTCTAGTTTATATCAGTCTAGAACTGATAATCGTTCAAGTTCAGTTGATTAACTAGGTCATTATGAGCACAGGGTTAAAAAGAGGAGCTGAGAAAATCAAAATTCTCCAAGTGCATAAAACAAACAATTATTTATTAAAAAAAAAAA
>NW_019249359.1:0-1343 GCF_002742605.1 Olea europaea var. sylvestris
TCCAAAACGGTCGCTACATTTCCAAAAAGTACTTATGGGCCCAAAACGAGCACCGTGTGCAAAAGTTACGCTCAATTCTTCGTCGCCGACTCTCCTTGTGTTCCAAACATGCAAGTGCTCATTCTTTCGAAAAATGGCCAAAATCTCTCGTGCGTCACGACGAAGTGGTGAGTTCAATCCAAAACGGTCGCTACATTTCCAAAAAGAACTTATGCGCCCAAAACGGACTCCATGTGCAAAAGTTACGCTCAATTCTTCGTCGCCGACTCTCCTTGTGTTCCAAACATGCAAGTGCTCATTCTTTCGAGAAATGACTGAAATCCCTCATACGTCACGACGAAGTGGTGAGTACAATCCAAAACGGTCGCTGCATTTCCAAAAAGTGCTTATGGGCCCAAAATAGACACAGTGTGCAAAAGTTACGCTCAATTCTTCGTCGCCGACTCTCCTTGTGTTCCAAACATGCAAGTGCTCATTCTTTCGAGAAATGACTGAAATCCCTCATACGTCACGACGAAGTGGTGAGTACAATCCAAAACGGTCGCTGCATTTCCAAAAAGTGCTTATGGGCCCAAAATAGACACAGTGTGCAAAAGTTACGCTCAATTCTTCGTACGCCGACCCTCCAAGCGTTCCATATATGCAAGTGCTCATTCTTTCGAGAAATGACTGAAATCCCTCATACGTCACGACGAAGTGGTGAGTACAATCCAAAACGGTCGCTGCATTTCCAAAAATTACATATGGGCCCAAAACGGACACCGTGTACAAAAGTTAAGCTCAATTCTTCGTACGCCAACTCTCCAAGCATTCCAAATATGCAAATGCTCATTCTTTCGATAAATGGCCGAAATCCCTCATACGTCACGACGAAGTGGTGAGTTAAATCCAAAACGGTCACTGCATTTCCAAAAAGTACTTATAGGCCCAAAACGGACACCGTGTGCAAAAGTTAGCTCAATTCTTCGTACGCTGACCCTCCAAGTTGTCCAAATATGTAAGTGCTCATTCTTTCAAAAAATGACCGAAACCCCTCGTATGTCACGACGAAGTGGTGAGTTCAAACCAAAACGGTCGCAGCATTTCCAAAAACTACTTATGGGCCCAAAACGGACACCGTGTGGAAAAGTTACGCTCAATTCTTCGTACGTCGACAATCCGTGCATTCCAAATTTGAAAGCGCTCATTCTTTCGAAAAATGGCTGAAATCCCTCATAAGTCACGACGAAGTGGTAAGTTCAATCCAAAACGGTCGCTACGTTTCCATAAAGTACTTATGGGCCCAAAAAGGACAACGCGTGCAAAAGTTACGCTCAATTCTTCGTACGCCGACTCTCCAAGCG
>NW_019249360.1:0-1343 GCF_002742605.1 Olea europaea var. sylvestris
AATCCGAAGATCCCATTTTTAGGTAATCTGTTAATCACAAGGAGTTGTGATTGTGAGATACAAATTACATATAATTGGATCTTAAATAAATCATGATCGTAAGTAATAACGAGATACGGATATCGTTAATACAGTTAGACCATCACGTGTGGCATTTCTTACTTGTAAAGTAAGTAGCTGATCTTACGAGCTAAAGTGTGGTGACACTTAAATGAACACGTGGATGTTTTGTTATAGAACAAAATATTGGAGTCCCACTAAGAGATTCCACATGGATAACTATCTGAGTGTCAGTGGTTAATCTCTAACGTTCGGTAGTGGAATTGGTCCTTTGACTTGAGGTCGTCATTGTATCTTATATGAGGACAGTCATATTTTGGAGGTGTCGAATGTTGCTCTGAAAAGGGCACGACTTCATTTGGGTACGTTAAGAATCGTATGAAGGTTGTGATTGATCAATAAAGGATTCATCACTCTTAGATAGTAGGAGATTATGATCCACGTTTCATTCAATTAAGTCGATGATGAAATCCTTGGCCAAGGTGTACTCATAAGTCAAAAAGGAGTTTTCGATTTATATTGACTTAATAGTGGAGTGAAAGATATGATCGATGATCGAGATTGACACAATTTCATATCTCATAATTGATCGGATCATATTGACGAAGGGATTATAGTTTCACGGTAAGCAAACGAATTTGATTTTGTCATACCACATAACATTTTTCGTCACATGTATTGCCCTGACACATTGCTAGATGTCAATCAGGGACGGCAAGTGTGAATTGACGATAAATTAAAATGGTGTTTTAATATATCAATTTTGATTAGATCAAAATAATATTTCACGTCGTTAGGCATCGTGGTCGAGAACCTAATGGGTCACACACAAAAGAGAATTGGAAGATTGCAAATTGCCAATTGGTTAATTTAACAATCGTTGGATAAATTAATTAATTGGATTTGTTATTTATATTCCCAAATTAATTAATTGGATTAATTAATTCACGGACCCGGTTTAATTAATTGGATTAATTAAATATTGGACCGGACCGGGCCAGGTCTGTTTGGGTTTATATAAATACATAGCTAGGGTTTGAGGTACATAAGGTTTTCATTATTCTTGCTGGCACAAGAGAAAACCCTAGCAGTTGCAGTCTATTCTCTATGTGGATTTCATTGGAGGCTGGACAATTGGACAGCTGTGGGAGGCAGATTCAAGCTGTTAGAAAGGAATAACGCGAAGGAGTTTGCAAATTAAAAAAAAAATGTATATTTCTTATCACAGTTTTTATCTAAATATAAAGTTGAATCCTGAATGGAAATTGAAATTTTTTAAATTC
>NW_019249361.1:0-22410 GCF_002742605.1 Olea europaea var. sylvestris
CTCCGAGATTTCTGGCACGAGCCTCCTATGGCTTGGCAGTCTAATTTCCACCGGGACCATTGCTTCAATGCCATAGGCTAACACAAAAGGGGTTTCTCCTGTGGTTGTCCTATAAGTTGTTCTATACATCCACAGTATAGAAGGCAGTTCGTCGGACCAAGAACCCATAGCATTGGTAATTCTTGTTCGGAGGTCTTGTAATATGATTCGATTTGTAACCTCGGTCAGACCATTGCTCTGAGGATGCGAAACGGATGTCAGACGGTGATCAATCCCAAGGTTTGAGCAAAAGTCTCTAAACTATTGATTGTCAAATTGCCTGCCATTGTCAGTGATGAGGACCTTCGGTATCCCAAACCTGCAAATGATAAACTTCCAGGTGAAGGCTCTTAGCTTGGGCTCCGATATCGTGGCGAGAGGTTCGACCTTTGCCCATTTTGTGAAATACTCTACTGCTACAGCAACAAACTTTAATTGACCTCTTGCCACAGGAAAGGGGCCGAGGATGTCAACTCCCCATTATTCAAATGGGGCCGAACAGTTAATGTTGGTGAGGTTTTCGGCTAGTGAGTGGATAACATTACCAAACCTCTGGCATCTATCACATCTCTTAACATATTCTAAGGCGTCTTTCTTCATAGTTGGCCAATAGTACCCATATCGTATGAGTTTAAAGGCTAGGGCCCTGGCTCCTTGATGATTCCCGCACACACCTTCATGAACTTCAGCAAGGGCCTGGGATGATTCTGATGGTCTGAGGCACCTTAGGTATGGAAGAGTAATGCTTCTGCGAAAGAGGACATCGTCGATCATGCAGTACCTAGGAGCTCGAGCTCTGATGCTTCTAGCCAACCTGGCATTGCTTGGTAGATTTCCATTTGTGATGAATTCTATGATTGGGTCCATCCAAGATGGTTCGTTGTCAATGTCCATGACATCGGGGATTTGATTGATACTGGGTTCTGTGATGACTTTGATGTGAATTGTTCTGTCCAGGTTGTCTATCCCCATGAACACAAGCCTGGATAATGCGTCGGCTTTTTCGTTGTCCTTTCGAGCAATTTTTGTAATTTCACAACTCTTGAATTTTCGTTGAAGATCCTGAACATTCATACAGTACAAACTCATTTTCTCGTCTTTCCTTTCAAATGATCCTTCAATCTGTCCGACCACCAGTTGTGAATCGCTGAATATCTTCACGAACTCGAGCTCAAGGCTAAAGGCTAGCTCCAGAGCAATAATGACGGCCTCATACTCGGCCTCGTTATTGGTTGCTTCAAACTCGAACCTAAGAGTACATTGAATCTCCGTTTGTTTGTCAAGGCTGATGATGATGACCCAAGCACCCGAGCCCGAGGAGTTTGATGCTCCATCTACAAAAATTTGCCAAGTGTCCAAACTGGTGCTCATGCTCAAGCTTTCTCCTAGCCCCCCAGGCCTAGGGGTTAGTTCTGCAATGAAGTCGGCTAGTGCTTGGGCTTTAATAGATGGGCGTGGTTTGAATTCGATGTCAAATTCTCCTAGCTCGATCGCCCATTTCATCAGTCTTCCTGAAACGTCCGGCTTTTGAAGTATATGCCTAAGTGGTTGATTAGTGAGCACCACAATAGGGTGAGACTGAAAATACTACCGGAGTTTTCGTGCTGCTATCACCAAAGCAAGGGCAAGTTGTTCCGCCAAAGTATACCTCGTTTCCGCATCTAGTAGGGCCTTGCTTACATAGTAGATAGGTTGTTGGACTCTGTTAACCTCTTTCACCAAGACCCCGCTGACCGCGTTTTGAGATACGGCCAGGTACAAAAATAAGGTGTCACCAGGCTCAGGCCTAGTGAGAATAGGAGGAGATGCCAATGTTTGCTTAAGTTCCTGAAAAGCTTTCTCACAGTCTTCACTCCAATCAAAGCCTTGGTTTCCTCTGAGGACTTTAAAGAAGGGATAGCACCTGTCTGATGCTCGGGACATGAACCTGTTCAAGGCTGCTATCCTACCAGTCAACCTCTATACCTCTTTCTTGTTCCTTGGTGATTCCATAGACGCCAAGGCTTGTATTTTCTCAGGGTTAGCCTCTATCCCCCGATGAGTGATCATAAAGTCCAAGAACTTGCCCGAGGCCACGCCAAATGCACATTTTGCAGGGTTCAACTTCATTTCGTACTTTCGAAAGGTGTAGAAAACCTCTTCAAGATCTGAAAAATGTTGGTCCACCTGTTTGCTCTTGACCACCATGTCATCAACGCACACCTCCACATTCCTTCCAATAAAGTTAGCAAAGACTTTGTTGATGAGCCTTTGGTATGTTGCCCCTGCATTCTTCAAACCGAAAGGCGTGACCTTATAACAGTATATGGCGGAATCGGCCATGAATGAAGTCTTTTCTTGATCTTCCTCGGCCATGAGGATTTGATGATAACCAGAAAATGCATCCAAGAAGCTGTATAATTTATGTCCAGATGTGCTATCTACCAAGTTGTCAATCCGTGGTAGGGGATAACTATCCTTTGGACATGCTTTGTTAAGATCTGTGAAGTCAATGTAGACCCTCCACTTACCATTGGCCTTCTTCACTAAAACAACATTGGCAAGCCAATTGGGATATTGGACCTCCCGAATAAATTGAGCACTAACGAGTTTGTTAATTTCTTCGTGAATGACCTCCCGACGTTCTGGAGCAAACTATTTTTTCCTCTGCTTTACTGGTCTGGCCCCTGGGCTAATGTTAAGCCCGTGGACTGCAATTTTATGGTCTATCCCTAACATATCCTCAACCTTCCAGGCAAAAACGTCAATGTTGCGAGATAAGCAACCAACAAGTTCTGTCTTCAGGGTGACGTCAAGATCCCGACCAATCGTCACCTTTTTATCATGCTCGAGCTCAATTTCCATCAATTCTTTGACAGAAGCAAGTCTAACTTGTTGCCCGGCCTCGGGCTCAATCCTTGAGATTTGCATGACGTCGTTATTTATTTCTCGAACGCTGACAACATAGCATTGTCTGGCAGCTGTCTGGTCTCCACGCACGACCCCAACGCCATTACTTGTTGGAAACTTCATGGCTAGGTGGAAGGTAGACACAATGGCTTTGATCTTGTTCAGGAGTGGTCTTCCCAAAATAGCGTTATAGGCCATCGAGACACGTACCACTTGAAAAGATGTCATCTCCGTAACCTGTTTCTGGCCAGAACCCAAAGTTAGAGGAAGCTCGACGACACCCTCTGGAGTGATGACTCTTTTTCCAAACCCCTGGAGAGGAGTTTTAACCGCTTTGAGCTGCATTCCCGTTGTCAACCAAGATTCTCTTTACTTCAAAATTGGCCACAATTGCTGAGATGACCAAGGCGTCATCATGTGAAAGTGATATACCTTCTAAGTCCTCGATCCCAAAAGTAATATCATCCAGCTTTCCATGAGGCATCCCAGAGACCAAGGCATATTGTCGGGCATATTGTTTTCTTCCACTGTTGGAGTCTTCTCCCGAGGCAATACCCCCTATGATGATATTGATGGTTCTAGCAGTGGGTTGACCATCCCTTTTTGCCTCAGGGGTTTTTTCCCTACCACGATCGTTCCTTGGACGTTTGTCGTTACCAACGTAGGAACTCAGGAGTCCTCTTTTAATAAGGGCTTCAATTTCCCGTTGCAGGGCCTTACAGTTCTCCGTGGTATGCCCATGATCCTAATGGAACTCACAGTACTTGTTCATGTCCCTGGATTCGGGTGGTGACCTCATTCTGACAGGCCATTTGAGTTCCTTCATATCCTTGATTTCCATCAATATATTTGCCTTTGACGTATTTAAACGCGTGAATGACGTCGGGAGAACCTCCCGTCTCTGTTTCTTCCGATGTTGTTCTTCACGGGGGTTCGGGCGTGCTGTCGTTTATGCTCGACCCTGTCATGGGGTGGTCCAACCTTTCTCGGGTTCAGTGTTTCCTCCATATTTATGTACTTCTTGGCTCGGGTAAGAAGCTCGGTCATTGTCTTTGGCGGAATTTTGGATAAAGACATCTTGAAAGCCTCACACTTTATGACATATGTGAGGGCAGAAACTGCTGCAGTTATATGTAGGTCGGGAATCTGAAGTCCTTCCTTGTTGAACCTGGTCATGAAGTCTCGTAGGGTCTCATTTTGCCCTTGTCTAAGTTGCATGAGGGAAGTCGCTGTCTTCCTGATGCGTTTACTGCTTGCGAAAGCAGAGAACTTGTCCGCCAAATCCGAGAATAAGGCTATGGAGTTGGGCTTTAAAGTTGAGAACCAATCCCTAGCAGCATTCGTCAAAGTTTGCGGGAAGGCCTTACACATCACCTGATCTGGTGCGACCTGTAGATTCATGACGTCCGTGTATACGTTAAGATGATTGATTGGATCGGTGGTCCCATCATACTCTTTGATCCTAGGATACTTAAATCTGTCTAGCAAGGGGGATGCCAATATTTCGGGAGTAAAGGGAGTGTTGGGACTAAATCTTGTCGTCCCTTTGTTGCCCTGAAGTAGGCCCGTCATAATTCCTTCTTGAATAATCCTAGCGAGTTCCCCGGACTCCATGGTTACTGATCTCGAGGCCGAGGTCACATGTGGTATACCCGAGGCCCCTGCTCCGCCATTGTCAGGGACATGTCTTTGAGCTCGAGCTCGAGCATCAGCCATAAAACCCCCCTGGGGTTCTGTGTGGATGACGGATGCGAATTTCTTTGACTTAACAACTGAGTCAGTGTGGCGACCTGTTGTCTGAGCTCTTCAAAGGCTCCAGCAGTAACGACTGCCGGCTGGGGCTCTGGCACTTCTGATGATTCCTCTTGAGGAGTAGGGACATCCTCAGGAAAGGGTTGGTTTGGAGTGGATGAGCTTGCTGGTGGAAGACCTGAACGTGTATTTACCATGACTTTTGGTAGCGCTTCCCACAGACGGCGTCAATGATGCTACCAAAAATCGTACCTGTAAATTTCCCGAACTTGATGATTGATGAGGAGTACGAACGTGATCTTCCGATACCTGAAACAAAGGCAACGAGATGTGTTCTCGTTGCCCCTCCGATGCTTAAGTTAGAAATGGAATTATATGCGTGAGACTATGTGCTGGAGAACAATGAAAAACGTACATGAATAATGGCTCAAGGTTCTGTATTTATAGTAGTAAGTGACATTCTCCTAGTGGAACTCAACTAGCTGGATGTCCCTATCTGTTGGAGTCGTGAATAGTTAAGGAGTTGGTTGAATTCCATAATTATATATGGGATAGAATCCTTGCAGGAGTTAAGAATCCTAATTGCGTAGGAATTTTAAAGGGTCAACCATCGTTGGTTGTGAGGGGAGCATATGCCCGAGGACTCTGATGCTCGAGGACAACATATTTGCAATATGCGAAGCAGCCAGACGGATGTGGTCGGGCTTAGTGTCTCGAGGATGCACATGCTCGAGGACACCGTCGATGGATTTACAACTTTTACCAAAAATAGTCGTCGGAATAATGTGTTGATTGGAGATATTGAAAAAATGTCACCATCATAAACTAACGCAAGAAGGAAGAAGAGAAAATAAGAGAAAAAAGGAGATTTCCTTAAAGTATAGAAAAGTGTTTCGACGCATTTGTTTAGGAAAAGAGAGAAGAAATAATCATAAGATTGCTAATCGTTTTTATACCGTTTTGTATTAAAGCTGGAAAGCTGTATTTATAAAAAGGCACAGTGCTGAAATCGAGCTTTGGGCCTTACCAACTCGAGTCTCGACCAAATTTTAGCTTGGCACACTAACCTTGTTTTTTATTTTCCAGTTACATATCTTCTAATAATAAAAAATTTTGATGTATAAATTGCATAGGACAAATAAAAAATATAGAAATATATAAATAACAACCTTTTTCTTAATTGTTTAATGTAACACAACTTTTGTTGAAAAAATTAAAATTATATAATACAGTTGAAAAGTAAGCCGTGAAAAATGAGTGTTCAAAAAAGAAAGCAAAATTTTCGTTTAATGTATAATATTATTTTTGAAGGATTGTGTGATAAAAAATAGGATAAACAAATAAATTATAATGGAATCAAAGTTAATAAAACCAGATCAAAACTAATATTTCAAATAATTTTTTTTTTTTAAAATGTGTTATTGAAAAAGAAGGAAAAATTATCTGTTCATGTGTAATATTATTTTATGAAAAATTATATTAAAATAAAAAAAAATGAAAGAGAACGTAGGATTAAAATCAAGATTCCAAAGTGAAACTCACCGCTGAAGTATAATAAAACACCCAGTCCATTACATTACAAGCTTTGAAACCTAAATTATAGCACCAAACTTCCGTTGTTAATTTTTAATACATAAAGTCACCAATCACTCAATTTTGACATGGACAACATCAGACCTCTCCTCTTGTTTAATTTTAGGTATGAAAACTTTGAGAACACCATTTTTCATCTCTGCTTTGATCTCATCAGTCTTGTACAGTTTCTCCGGAAGATCAATTCTGCTACTGTACCTCCTCCCACCCTCTTCGTCCTCGAATTCCTTCTTGCCCTCGCCTTTGATGATTAGAGTATTTTGTTCCACGGACACCTTGACTTCCTCCTTTCCTAGCCCCGGCATGTCCATTCGGAGATAGAGACCGTCGTCAGTTTCCCGAGCATCCCAATTTCTGGGAACCCCCGTGGCAACAGGTGACTCCATGAACTGGTCCATCATGTTCAGGATTTGGCTTAGGCTCCTTGACGAAAATGGATCAAACACCCCTACATTTCACAAAACTAATTCGCTTAGTAGGCAGAGAAATGATGTCTTCATAAGAGATTTTACAATAGTTGAATACGTAGCTCGTCCATATGTTATGACCTTCTAATTAGTTCAAATTTAAGAGTTGAATTTGTAAATCGATTAAGCATACAAAATCCCTGTACTGATTTGACGAAAATACCAGTACTATATAAAAACGGAAATCTAGAAAAAGAGAAACACGAAATAACGAAGACGTACAGAAGCTATTAAATAAACAGTAATTCAAAAATTCAAGAATAGATGAACAACAGCATTTCATTCATAATCATACGTTTTGGTTGTGCTGATATGCTTGGGTAGCAGACAGTGAGTGCGTAGAGGACCAAGAAGACGACTACCTGAGAACGGGGAGAAGACACGTCGATCAGATTGGCGATCAATGTCGAGATCACGATCATCGCGGTCGTACTGGCGCATAGCATTGGTGTTAAATAAGCGTGAGGTGCACGGCTGAGCCACCGCACAGACAGGACGGAGGGACCGGGAGAGCATGTTCGAAGACCACAGCCTTTTCATTGCGAGTGAAGACGCCATAGCTACAATGATGTAATCCAAAGCTAGTGAAAAACGGAGTAACAGAAAAGCGTAGTGGAAGGTTGTGTATAGTGACACACGTACTACAATGATGAATTTATAGCGACAGAACGTTTTAGGTAGAATTTACGAGAGACATTCAAGAAGGTTCTGGAGATGTTCTTGGCATCGACTTCCCAGTTTGGGCCTTGACACACTGGGCCTAGTGAGCTTAGCCCATGTTTAACCACCATTATATTTTAGAGAAAATTACATCTTGCCCTATCTTTAAAGATTTGTGATCTAAAACCAGGTAGGAAATTTCACTTTTCAAAAATTAGATATTTTATTTTATTTAATATTTTCATAAAATAAATACTTTTACTAAATATCTATACTCTAACACACATTACAAACCCTAATTAATTCACACTCACCTATATCTCTCTATGCAAATCGATTGCCTCACTTCACTCTATCTCTCTACACCAACCCTTCCCCGTCTATACAACTTTGACGTTGAGGCATGGCATCGGAGGCGCAACCGTCTCTTCATCTCAATGGACTGTAGCTTAACCACTTTGCCTAAGTAACAGCATTGGTGGAGTTGAGGCGCGGCAATGCGATGCGCCTCATTGGTTTTTCTTGGATCTAAACTTTCTTCAGCATTGCAGATCACGGCAGCGACTTGAACTTTTCTTCGATGTCACGGATCACAACGCTGCTTGTGGAGGATTCTATGGTGATTTTGCGACGTTGTGCGATTATTTTTATGGTATTTTTTGGCATGTTTTGTTGCAATTTTTGTTGTGGTGTGTTGTGGGCATGGTGGTGGTGTTACGGGTACTATGGTAAGGTAATGGTGGTTCTAGTGTCGGTGGTGCTCATGATGATGGTTCTGGAGGCGGTGATGCCATGATCACAGCTGCCATGTTTAGCATTATGGATTTGCTACCAGAAGGTAGTGGTAGTGGGTCTGGTGATGGTGGATTCAACGACGATGCGACTAATGGCATAGTGAGGCGGTGGTCAAAAATGATATGGTTGATTGTGACCATTAATTAAGTTGATTAATGTGTGACCAATATAAACAATATGTGACCAATAAAATATATAAATTGTAACATAAAAAATTATTAATTTGTGACCTAAATATAATATATGACCAATTAATTTAATATCTTTGTGACCATATAAAATTTGTGATTTGTGATCAAAGAATAATATATGACCAACTGATGAACAAATTGTGCCTACAAAGTTTCGTAAAACAAATCTGACATAAAAATCTGATTTGTGGCCGAAAAATAATACACAAATCGTTAATTTATGACCAAATTGTATAGATCTATGACCTAATTATATATATGTGTGTGTGTGTATAATTAAATCATAAATAAAATTTAATAAATATCTAATTTTTGAAGTTCGAAACTTGTTTTCTTGATTTTGAAATGTGTGATACTTAAATTTTTATTTATGAATTTTTCCCAAGATTATTATTATTTTTTTTATTTTTTGGGAAAAATGAGTTTGACATTGTATTTTTTGGAGAACATATTGATAAATGTAGTTTCTACACTTATTTGGGATCTTAAATGATGATATTTTGTTATTATTTGAACGGATTAGTACCTGATTTGTTATTTATTACTTTTATTAGGAAAATTTCATGTTTCAAAGAAGAATTGAAAAAAAGAACGAAAAATGGCTAAATGAAGCAAATCCAAAGTGCGTGGACCAAAGTATACATAGCTAATGGTTGATTTCGACCGCAAAAGATACTTTGAAAATTGATAGGAGTCAATTGAATGCAAATTGGAGTCAAAAAGGAAATGGATATGATTAGAATATTACCATAAATCGACTTCCAATCATATATGATATTTTCAAGATTTTTGGTCAAATTGAGACCCATTTTCGGATGGAGAATGTTTGAATTGGAAAAATTTTATTTCTAGAAGAATTGTAGATATTTTAATTATCTTTCCAATACACTTTGAATCACCTAAATCGGACACCGAAAGAGAAAGTTATGATCAAAATATTAAAAACTATGCAGAGACAAAATTATGTGCGCGTGAAAGCAACTTTCCTTATTTGATTCAAACTCTTTTGGAAGGCAACTTGGACGTGAATTTTGACCTAATTTCATCATATAAATACAAGATATGGTCAGTAACGAAAGGGTCTCTCTCTTGCCTCTTCATACACAATAGTTGCATCAAATCCATCAAGAACAATGGGCCAATTGCTATATTTTGAGAAAGAAGATAAAGCCATAACAAGGAATTGAAGTTCAATTAAATCAAGTTTTGAAGAATTCAACTTTGGACGTGAAGATCAACATCTTTTGTATTCTTTCATAATTCGGGTGATATTTTTCTATTATTCTTCTTGTAATTTATATATTAATATGTTAGTTTAGTTTTTCATTGTATTGGATGAGATGAACCATATTATTTATTTATTTTAATTCAAGACAAGTATTTAGTTTAATTCGTGTGTTACTTGATTAATTTTGCATTCCCATTGCACTATTGAATTGTTTGGCCATCAATTGAATAGGTAGTTGCTTGTTGTAGTATAGGAATACTCACAACGAGTCTAGAACACGGCAAAATTAACATGTATAGTTAGGATTAGGAATAATATCTATCATACATGCAATCATATTGATAACTTAAACTAAGTGCATGATTTTCATATAAATTCGGACTAGGAATATGATTGGGTCATGTTAATCATAGGTTGGTGTATCTTGAAAAAGAACATTTAACATATTAGTGTTATCGATTGTCAAGAACTCGTGAAAGAAATTAGATTATGAATCAAGAATTGAAATAAATAGCAATAGGCAGAGTCAAAATCCAATACAATCCTTCATAATTTGATAAAACCCTAATTTTTATTGCTTTCTTAGATTAGTTTAGTTTAAATCAAATCAAAATATTTATTTTATTTTTATAACTAGAATTTCATATGAAACTAGTAAACTTGAATTAAATTTATTCTCTGTGGGACGATAACTCTTAACTCACTTATTATTACTTGTCAACGATCTCGTATACTTTCGAGTATCACACGAACAAATTTTTTGCGTCGTTGTCAGGGAATAAAGTTTTAGTTTGAGTTTATTAGTTTACATTGGATTTGAATTTTTTATTATTTTATTTATTATTTTTGTTATTTTAGACTTTAATCGTCATACCTAATTTCTTCCTATTTTACTCTTAAGGCTTTTACTAAATCTCGAAATCGAAAGGACCTTTAAACAACGCTAAGAGAACTAAGATGAACGAGGGTAATGGCTGAGAATCAAGATCAGATTCAAAATGCACTGCAGAATGCAGCACTTCAGGTTCAACAACCACCTCCAACTCAGCCTATATTGGTTAGAGATTATGTGAATCCAGTACCTGCACCGATTCAACCTCCTATTGTCTATTTACCGTTCAGACAAGCAAACTTTCACATCTGACCAGATGTCATAAATCTTTTCCAGAATCATCAAGACATCAGGTTCAGCGGGAAAGCTACGGAAAATCCACACGAACATATTCAAACTTTTACCATGCTTTGTGATGTCATTAGCCATGAGGGGATGTCACAAGATGCATTTCGAATGCGTTTATTCCCACACACTTTGAAGGAGGGTGCGAAAATACGGATGATGTCACAACCTCCTGGGAGCATCGTATCGTGGAATAACATGGTACAAAAATTTACCATGAAATTCTTCCCACCATCTCGAGTCCACCAAATCAGAAATGAAGTATATCTTTTCAAACAGAAGGATCATGAGACATACCTGGAAGCATGTGATAGGTTCAAAAGTGTGTTTAGAAAATGTCCAAATCTTGATGTTCCTAAACTGGCACAAATATATCTATTCTATAATGGACTGTGCGCTGAATTTCGCAATATAGTTGATGCTTCTGGGGTGGATCAATTTTGAATATCGAGGTGCATGATGTACATAATTTATTTGAGAGGATTGCTGAGAATCAAGCCAACTGGCTAACAGATAGGGAAGCTCCGAGAAAAATAGCTGGATTGCATAATGTGGACACCGTGACAGCATTGGCAACGCAGATGGAAACAATAACAAAGAAGCTTGATACTTTAACTCAATCTGTGCACATGGTACAACATCCAGCTCCGATATGCACAAATTGTGGGGCAGATCACATCACTTCAAACTGCCCTTTGGCTTCTACTCACATGGATCAGTCAGTAGAGGTCAGTTATGCGTAGAACTATCAGAGGCAAAATGAATCTTACCTATACAATACAACTACCATCCGGGTTTGAACAAGCATCCCAACTATTCGTGGGTGGATAATCCAGATCAAGTAAATCAAATGAAGGGCAATCCACCAGTAATTCAGCAACAGCAAGGTAAGAGGCAATCCTTGGAAGATCTACTGGTCACGTACATCACCAAGACTGAAACAGTAATGCAGAATCAACAGGCTTCCATCCATAACCTAGAAAATCAGGTGGGACAGATAGCAGCTGCATTAGCCAACAGACCACAAGGTACCTTGCCCAATAACACAGAGAAGAACCCACAGGAGCAGGTATTAGTAGCTGAGGCAGTAAATTATGCAACTATCGAACTCCCATCTACCACATCCACTATCCCTGTCAAAGCTTGTAACGACCCAAAAAAAATGTGTTTTGTTTCGTTTCAAATATAATTTTCTTATAGGACTCAAATATAATTTGGGTTATATTATTATGTCGCTACGACACTTCCTAATAGTTCAAATTAAATTTTGGTCACGAAAGTAAAATTTCGCATACTTAATTTTCTTAAATTTTACAAGGTGTTAAAATCACTTTTAACCGACAAAATTTTATATTTTACATTATTTTTCTTACGACACACTTTATTTTAATACTACCATTTTTGTTTCCATTATCTAAACTATTTTTTTTTTTTTTTTGAAATTGGACAAATTACTTGCATGTTTCATCATCCATCATTTATGCTCCAACTTATCATTTTAATAAACTTCCATTTTTGTCAATGCCAAAACCGTCCCCGATCATTCATTTGAAAATAAAATTACAACTCCAATTTTTATCCATTACCCCCACTTTATTATCCATTGTAACCTCCAATTTTAACCACCCCTATCTTAGCATATTAATCTTCATTTTGTTAACTGCCAACAATTATCATTTTAACTCCCCACTAACCATTTTTTTTTAATTTCCCCACATCAGTTAACTGCCGGCCACATCATTTGAAATATATAAAAAAAAGGGGTCCCTTTATTTTTAAATCATAAGTTTGTTTTGATAACTCAAATTTAAAAACTTTTTTAGCCCCATTTTCTCCCCTAATTCTTTTGCCCATTTTCCATAAACTAAAGTATCTTTAGACCTGAAAATTTATTTGAAGAAGAGGCAAGAAGTACGCTACATTTTAGATCTATTTATTGAACATGAAAAGGGTATTCAAACTCCAAACATCAAGGTAGGGTTGTTTCGACACTTATGTAAGTGATGTAAGATTTATATATTTTCGTTTGCATTAAATGTGTTATTGTGTTGCTCATGATGGAATCACTGTTTGGTGGTTTAAACAAGAGATGAGGAGATGATTATGACAAATGAAATGGGGTTATCAAAACCTAAGAGTAAGCGGACTGACTGATCACCAATTCGCTTAAAATTGACGATGACATGAGCGGACTGACTGATCACCAATTCGCTTGAAATTGACGGTGATACAATTGACCAAAGTTTGTATTTCTGAAAATATTTATTTTTACCGTTTACTTAAGTGTTTCCTACTGAGTATTATTTATAGTACTCATCCCTATAAATAATTTTACAGGTTAAGATCGAGGCATGGTAGTGGTTGGCATAGTGGCAAGTGTTCGACAATCTCTAATGTTTTCAATTTCTAGTGAATATTTCTATTTATGTAAATATTTTATGGAACTTAGATGAACTTTTAGAAATGCTTTTTAATGTTTATTTTGTTCCATTTTTAGAAAGTGCATGTTAACAAGAATTTAAAAGTGTTGGATTGATTTGTATGAAATTTTATTTTATGCTGGGTGGAAATTTCAATTTCTGTCCTTCTAGTTGAAAATAGCATAACTTGGGCTACAGTGCATGTTTTAAAGTGAAATTATTGAGTTTGAAAGATCCATGAATCTTCTAATTGTAGCCTTTGGAATTTCCTTAAAATATTATCTAGAGAAAATGTTATGCCCATTTTAGTAAATTGCGTCGTGTCGAATCCGAGATTCCAGCATACTCGAGTAATATTTTCGTGCTTCAAACGTTATCGTCGAAACCCTAAATTTTTATATGTGGTACATATATGAATGCTTTAGTCTCTGTAAAAATTTTAAAAATTTTAATAGACATTTGTTAGGCCAAATATATTTTTCTTCCGCTGTTGTTAAATCCGTAATTGTCGATTTGTCTTCAAATCTTAAAAAAAAAAAAAAAAAATCAAATTTTGCTACATTTTCTTAAGTTATATAGATAACTACCTTCCAATATATTTTTATATATTTTAAAAAAAAATTGGATTTATAAAATACTTTGGCTAGCGTCAAAGGGGTTGAACCAAAGAAAGAAACGAATATTATTTTAACGCTTCGGTATTTCGAGAATTCAGGGCGTTACAAAGCTTATGTGCCACCCATTCCATTTCCTCAAAGACTTCAACGCCAGCCAACAACAGAGCAGGTTTAGGCCATCACTACTAGGAGTGGTGTTCAATTGCCAGAAATTACTGTAACGAGGAAGGAGACAGAGAGAACTCAAATGCCTACTAAGGATAAGGAACCGATGGAGCAATCTGAAGAAGCAATAGAAAAGGACCAACAGACAGTTTCAGACAATCCACAGCTTAAGGCAAATATTTTTGGCACTTCACTGACACCTCTAGTCCCGTTTCCTCAAATGTTACAGACGACCAAATTGGAGAAGCAAACTATGAAATTCCTGGAAGTCCTCAAAAAGTTGCATGTCAACATTCCATTCATTGACGCTATCCTTCAAATCCCAAACTATTCTATGTTTTTGAAGGAGATGTTGACTAAAAAGAGGAAGATGCCCGAGCATGAAATAATAACACTATTTAAAGAGTGCAACGCGATCATCCAGTACAGAATCCCTTCCAAACTTAAAGATCTAGGGGGTTTCACTCTACCTTGCTCCATATGAAACTTACAAGGTATTAATTGTTTAATTGAGTCAGGAGTAAGTATCAACTTAATTCCTTTACCTCTTTACAGGAAATTGGGATTGGGAGATCCTAAGGCAGCTTCTATCATCCTTTAGCTGACAGACTGAACATTGAAACATCCCTATGGAATAGTTGAGGACATGCTCATCAAGACAGGAGAATTTATTTTTCCGGCAGACTTTATGATTCTAGACATAGAAGAGGCATCACAAATTCCAATAATACTAGGAAGGCCATTCCTGTCAACAAGTTGGGCATTACTTGATTTTGATACAAATGAGATAGTCCTGAGGGTGGAGGATAAGCAACAAAGCTTCACTATGGAGAATCCAATTAAGCAACCATCATATTTTGAGGATTGCCAACGAGTTGATCACTGAGAGAGTTACAAAGGCCGGCCAGATGTAGGTAGAATTGTTGGTAGGGATAACAATGAAAACTTGATCATGTGGCGAATGAAAGATAAAAGAAAGAAGTGCAACTAGTGCTTAAAATACAGGGATGAAAATTCTCTTTTCAAGCCACCACAAAGTCTAGCTAAAGACTATAAATTAAGCGCTTATTGGAAGGCAACCTAATAGTTCTATCCATTTCATTTCATTTTATTTTATTTTACTATAATTAGAATAGTTTAAGATAATTTAGATTAATTTTTATTTTAGAGACTCATCATCCATACTACGTTTTCTCTTAGGTCTTTGAAATTTAGTGGTTTATTAGTTATTTGAGCTAAGTATCACGTGTTCTAGGTTATTTGATCTCTAATTTTTTATTTAACTACCATATGCAAGAACATGATGTCGCAAAATACTCAAACCAACATAGACCAAGGGGAAAACATGATGAAGGAGAATGTCTAACAGTTGCCCAAAGTGCGTTCTACGTTCAACAGGAAAATTCGAGGAGTACCTTTTTCCTTTCATTTCCCGTCCCCTTACATTTTCAATTATGTTTTAAGACATTGAGGACAATGTCAAGTTTAAGTTTAGGGTTTGGAAAAACTTTTTGAGTTTTTTATTTTTGTATGTTTTTGTGTGTTTCTTTAAAAATAAATAAATAATAAATTCGTTAAAATTTCTATTTTTGTGCGTTAAAAAAATTATCTATTTATTTATTTTTGTTTGTTTGTGTGCTTGTGTGGGTTAGACAGTTTGGCTTACTATAATGATTAAATTTGAGGTTTGATATTGATTTATAAACTGTGGATAAGATGCATGCTAAACTAATTGAAAGTCAACGTTGCAAGATTTGATATTATACATGCACTAGAATTGAATTTGACATTGTGATGAAATGAGTTGATTTATATGCTTGATAGGTTGATTTAATCGGACATAGACACTTACCCATACCATACAAATTATTTATCTTTAGACCAAATTTAGCACAATTTGGGGATGATTTTGCTGTTGCAAAAAGATACGGATGTGGACAGGGATTTCATGTGTGAAAACTTATGTGTGGATTGTCTTAAATTAAGAGGATAAAATTGGGTAAAAGTTTTGAGTTGGAAGTCGATTTGATTGAATAAGTGTGTGATAAAGGGCATTGCACTAATCAAGTCATATATTTTGAAATTTAAAACTTCTCTCTAAAACCTTTATGACTCGAATAATTAAGCTTGCAAGGGTATCTTAAAACCTGATGCCCTAAAGTCGTCTGACTTGGGAGTTATCGGCCTAAACCTTGTTACAGGGGTCATTTAGAAAACAATCAGAGATGACGTTACACTTGAAAAAAAAAAATTGTTCTCTTTGAAACCTTTTTGACTCAAGTTATTAAGCCTGTAGGGATATCTCAAAATCTGGTGACCTAAAGTCATCTGATTTGGGAGTCATCGGCCTAAAGCCTGGTACAGAGGTCATCTAGAAAGCTTAATGGAGAGAAAAAAACTCTTAAAAATCAGAAAAAGCAAGTGCATGGAAAAAGTAGAAGCACTAAATACCTTGTTAAGTCCTAACACTTATTCAAGAAAATTTAACTTTCGATTAAAGATAATTAGCCTAATTGAGTCTTGGCGGTCGAAATAATCAAATTAATTGAAAATCCTTGCTCAATGATGTATTGACTTGCAACCAGTGATGTCCACGTGAACTAGAGAGGGTAAGGATAGTAATGCAAAATTCAACCTTAGATCATACGTTGGGAAAATAGTGAAAAAGAGGGTATGTGAATCTTATGAGAGATGAAAGGATATATTTGACCATAGAGGGTCGGGAATTGAAACAATTTGTGAAATCATTAATGTCTACTTAATTTTTCACACACACACGTCAATTTTGCATTGGAAGAGTGGATATTGGTTTTATATTGTGACTTTGAAGCAGTTTATAGATTTAATACGGTGATCTCGAATTCTGTGATAAAAAGTTAGATTGTCCAACCAAATATTTTTGCATGCTTGTATGTTTGTTATTAGTTAGGTTATATTTTTGTTTGAGGACAAACAAAGATTTAAGTTTGGAGGTTTGATAAGTGTAGTTTCTACACTTATTTGAGATCTTAGAGAGGTGTATTCAATTGAGACTTTTAAAGACTTTGGGAGACTTTTTAAAGTGAATGACTTTTGTGGACTTTGTAGAATTTTAAGTGATTTCTATGGATTTGATAGGAATTAATAAAAGTTTTTCCTGAATTTGTGGAGACTTTTATTAGAGACTTTTAAAGACTTTGAAGATTTTTTATATTTTTTAAAAGAATATATTAAACATATATAATGTAATATGTTTAACAACTTCTTATATATTCAAACCGTCTACAACTCATATAATTGAAAATGTAAAGTAATAAATCGTATTTTTTATGTCAATTTTATTCCAAACAAAAAAAAACAAATATTTCGCCAAACATAAAGTACTTTTTCATCTTATATCAAGTAGATTAACAAATAATAAAAATATTTAAAAAATAGTATTTTAGTAATGATCAACCAAAAAAAAAAAATCAAACAATTCCAACATCATTCCACATGTCCGCTGCTAAAGCAGCCCTCCATGCATTAGCATTCTCTCTTTCTTGTTCTTGACTCTCAAAAAATGGTCCAAAATCTTCCCCCTCATTAATTGAAAAAGATGAAGACTCTTCATTATCGAGGTCGATTGGAAATTCATCAGACCGACATTCTTTCCGGAGAAAATTGTGTAATCCTGCACAAGCTAATACGAGTTCGGCTTGTGTACGATATGAAAATGGAGGAACTGTTTTGAAAATTGTGAATCTTGATTTAAATATACCAAATATCCTCTCAACTATGTTCCTCAAGGAAGCATGACGAAGATTAAACAACTCTTTTGTATTTTCAGGGTCACGACCTTGACTATCTTGAAGATGATAACAGACACCTCAAAAAGGAGTTAAAAACTGACGTCAATTTGGAAATCCACAGTCTCCCAAAAAAATTTACCTGAATATAAAATACTTGTAAAATTAACAAGTAATTACGAAACAAAAAGATAAAAAAATATATGAAATAATAAAGTCGTACCTTGTGGCACTTTAAGTCCATTTCTCCTTGTTAAAGCATCACTCAACACTTTAGAATCATGTGTTGATCCCTCCCACCCACTAATCACGTATATAAATTCCAAATCAAAGTTACAAGCGGCCAAAATATTCTGAGAAATTGTTCCATGACGATTTCTGTAACTGCTTGAATCACGTCCAGTTACCATTGCTGGAATATGGGTACCATCAATAGCTCCAATACAATCCTAAAAATAATAAAACAGTACAACGAATTCACAAGAACACTAATGAAAACATAAAAAAAAAAATAATTATAATACGTCTTATTTAATCACTTACCTTAAAGTAAGGATAAAATATCGTACTTTCCCTTATTTTTTTGGCACAACGGATCCCGGTTTGACCATCATATCTACCACAAATTTGTTTAATGTCTGTAAAATCTTGTTGAAACTTCGGCTAGTAGTGAAATGTGATCGACCAAATTTTTGACGAATCAAGCAATATCTAGTATTTTGACCAACAATAAATAGGAACGTTGCAAGCATTTCTTCAACACAAATATACCTAGTATCCTGTAAGGGTGTTTTTTCTCTAATGATATTCTTAATTTTAGAAATATATCTGGATACATTCTATAAATTTGTCGAAAGTCTTCTGGATCCTCCTTTAATATTTTATGTATATAGTCATATCCATATGTAGTTTTTGGTCGTCTAGTTAGTGAACGTGTAATACGTGCACAATGCATATTTTTTACAAGATCATTTATCACAAAGAGAATTCCTTGAATTTCCATCCATAAATACCGTCTGGTTTCATGTAATGCTTCCTTATAGTCATCTTCTTCATTCTCATGCACTTCTTTTTCATGATCTTCATGTATGTTAACATTAGCATTATATATATGGAAGTACCTAAACATAGAAGGAACAAAAATTTAATACATAAACAAAGATAACGATAATGTCACGTAAAATGAATCAATTGTCATCAAATTAATAAAATATCAAAACAATACAACCAATAAATCAAACAAAAAACAATTCAAAAACTTCAAAAGTTACTGCCAATCGTATCCCAAAAAAAAAAAAACAAAGCCTCAATTTAATTTAAATGTTATCCATTTAGAACGTTCTTCGAGCGTCATGCTCAAGAACTCAGACTTTTTTGCTTTTGTATTAAGCAAATCAAGGACCTTGAAACGATCATCATCATCCAAGTTTGGGATCTCCTTGATAATGTTCCAACAATTAGGCTCTCTGGTGTCAATTGATTCAATTGCTTGAGTGATCTTGCCAATTGTACTAGCAAGTTTGTCTATAACGTTTGATTGAGTGCTTTTGGGCTCAAACGAACTAGATTTTGCTCCAAATCCTGTTCTACTTCGTTTTCGAATTGATGGGGAAACCTCTGAACTTTTAAAATCTTGCTTATCGGATACTATAAATGCTTCAGTATCAGGATCATACATGAAGTCGTCTATTAAACTGTCACGAACTCTTCTTTTTTCAGTATAAGAAGTTCTTGCATCAGTATCATCCCCTAATGCAATTGAGTGTGTCCCAACAACTGTCCCACTTCCAACTGCAATTCTCAAATCCTCATAGTCTGGAAAAGTATATGTGCGATAACTTTTATCTTCAGGATGTGACAATTAAAGGAAAAAATAAGTATGAGTGCTAATATATGAAACATACACTTCACTAACCAATAACTCAAATTTCATATGTTTCTAAATCAAGTAGTAAAGGAAGCTCACCATAAAGTAATCGTCCCATACTTCATCACTAACAGTGAATTTCTTCGTCACATGATCCCATCCGAACCCAGAGTTATGGTGCATAAGCTTAGAATACTTGTTGTACTGTTTTTTAAACCATTTCACACGACTTTTATACTGGGCATAAGTCTTTTCAACCCCAAGTTTTTGGTTAAGATGAGGAAGTATATGTTTTTCTACAGTTATCTTGCTCAACAGACCATTACTATCACGTCAATCACGTGTGGCATCATCAACCATGAGTTTTAAAAGCTCGTTGCTTTCTTCCAATGTCCATTTCTCATATTTTTCAGTATCTTTTCCCTGAACCTTGTCGTTTTCTTGTGTTGAATCTTCCATTAGAACTAGTGACATATAATTAGAAAACAAATATTTAGGCAAATACAAAATGAGCAACAAAAGGTCAAGCAAACATAGCTACTCATATCAAAAGGAAATTATTCGATTTTTTTTTTTTGTCAAAAGGTTCTCCTATCAATACAAGGTTTCATTGCTGCATGGGTTTCCTATCAAAAGTTGTCAGAACTAGACGGCCAAATCCGACCATTTAGATGGCCAAATGGGGGTACTTTTCCATGTTTAGTTTTATAAATATACAACACTTTCCCCTTTTTTGCACTACGTTTATCAGAGCTCACTCTCTCATTCTTCACTGTAGTCTAATTGGCTATAAATCTTGTTTAGGTGAAGGCTTCCCTCGACTATAGCCCGGGTCTGCCTCCGTCCTTGAAATTATCAATATTCCCAATATTCTGTGCTAATCAACGAAGTTGAATTTGTAAATTTTTTCTAACGCTTTTCGACTGCATAATAATTTAAATGAATAATTTAACCACTCTCACTAGCCCAATACTATGGTACAAGATGACACTTTCTTATTTGTCCGTAGAGCCCCGCAATCTAAGACCATGTAGAGAAAAAATAGAGCAATGCAATTTGTGGTCACAGGGTTTCATTCTAGTGCTCGAAAATAATATTCCAAAGCTTGAAAAAATAGATGCAATTTGGTACTGTAACTATATAGGAAGTTTTTTTTATCAAGACCGATTCAAGGCCGATGACAAGATGGGACACGCTTATATCAATCTTCAACCACTAGGCACTGCTGCCAGATTGAGAGATATCCTCAGTGTTGCAACTAATGGAATGACACTCAGGAAGGTGATCCCCCAGTGCCAAAATTCTTTTAAGATAAATTTACCTACGAGACTACATCAACGAAAATTCAGCAAAATGAATATTTACCTATGAGACTACATTAACAAACATATAACCAAACACAACGACGACTATTTCTTTAGTGGCCGTATAATGAAATGATAACCTTTATGCTTCTGAACCTTTCATAATAAGCCATTATTAATGTCAATTAAAATCACAATGATAGAAATAGCGACCGTTTAAAGAAATAATAACGTTTATGCTTCTGAACCTTTCATAATAAGCCATTATTAATGTCAATTAAAATCACAATGATTTTTATCTCTAAATTCTGTGTAAACCCTGCCAAAGCGTCATTTTTATTTATTTCTTTTTTCGTTCCGTGATGTAAAGTGTCAAAATTCCCTCAAGTGAAAAACGCACAAAAATCATTCTACCCACACAAATCATACTAGTTTTTTTCTGTGGGTATGTTCAGAAATCAAACACTTTCCAGAACTGCTTTCTTCGAGTTTGCAATTTTGGAGATGGGTCTATCCATAAATCAAACAAAATACTCATAGAGGGAGAGATAGAGAGGTGCAAAGCATGATTACTTGATTGAAGGAGATGGAGGAGAAACCCTCGAAGAAAAACAACAGCCGGCTTGTGAGAAATCTCTTGATGGATGAGAGATTTTTGTTGTGAGAATTCTATGGACGGCTTCTACCAAAAGTCTCTGAAAGTCTACAAAAATATTAATTCCTCGAAAGTCTTTTTTAATTGAATACCCTGAAACTTGTGAAGACTCTTATAAAGTTTAAATTGAATATCTCGAAACTCATAGGAGGGTGTATTCAATTGGAACTTTTGAAAACTTTGATGGATTTTTTTTAAGTGATGACTTTTGTAGATTTCGTGGATCTTTTAAATATTTGTATGGAATTAGTGGAAGTTTTTCGTAGACTTCTATGGATTTTCATTTTAAAATTTTATAAACTTTTGTGGAATTCAAAAGACTTTTGAAAACTTTCATTTGAAATAGAATTCACATGGATCAGGTGTGAGATTCTCACATACGATATGTTAGTTCCCATAATTCCCCTTTTACTTCCACTTCTTCTTCCCATATAATAAAAAATAATTTGAAAAAATAAAAATTTAAGACTTTAATTAAATAATTAATAATCAAAAGTATACATATATATAGGATTTAATATTATTAGTATAGTATACTTTTAAAAATAAAAAAATAATCAATATATTAAATTTAATTATAAATTTTCATAATTTAATAAAAAATAGGTATTTTTCTCAAAAAATGAATGAAAAAAGAAAAAAAAGTTATCAGAATCTAATTTAATTTTTTTTTTATATAGAAATAGAGATAAATAATAAGAGAGAGAGAGAGAAAAATAAATAGAATATAATAAATAAAAAAATAAGTTTTAATTATACATGTCCATAAAAGATTAAAGGAAAAAAAGATTGAAAAAAAAGTTTTTTTTTTTTTTTTTTTTTTT
>NW_019249361.1:22443-59938 GCF_002742605.1 Olea europaea var. sylvestris
TTTTTGTGAAAGTCTTCCAAAATCTCTTGATTAATGAGAGACAGATTTTAAGATATTATATGAGTACTTTCTGCTTAAAAATTAGTACGTCAGAGACTTTTATAAAAGTCTCTAGAAGTCATTAAAATTTGAATACCGTAAGACTTATAGAGACTTCTAAAAAGTTTTAATTGAATACACCGTAACTTTTAGAGACTTTTTAAAAGTCTATAAAAGTCTTAATTGAATACACCATGACTTTTAGAGGGTCTCAAAAAGTCTCGATTGAATACACCTAAGCTTTTTAAATCTCAAAAAGTCATTAAAAGTTTCAATTGAATACACCCTCCATAGAAACTTTTTAAAAGCATTTAAAAGTCTCTATTGAATACACCCAAACTTTTAGAGAGTTTTTAAAAGTCTCAATTGAATACACCGAAACTTTTTAAATCTCTCAAAGTCTTAAAAAGTCCCAATTGAATACACCCCCTTAAATGATGATATTTTGTTATTCTTTGAACGGATTAGTACCTGATTGTTATTTATTGCTTTTATTAGGAAAAGTTCATGTTTCAAAGAAGAATTGAAAAAAAGAACGAAAAATGGCTAAATGAAGCAAATCCAAAATATGGGGACCAAAGTATAAATATCTAATGGTTGATTTGGACCGCAAAAGATACTTTGAAGATTGATAAGAGTCAATTGAATGCAAATTGGAGTCAAAAAGGAAAGGAATATGATTAGAATATTACCATAAATTGACTTCCAATCATATATGATATTTTCAAGATTTTTGGTCAAATTGAGACCCATTTTCGGATGGAGAACGTTTGAATTGGAAAAATTGTATTTCTAGAAGAATCGTAGATCTTTTAATTATCTTTTCAATACACTTTGAATCATCTGAATCGGACACCGAAAGAGAAAGTTATGATCAAAATACTGAAAGTTGTGCAGAGACAAAATTATGTGCGCGTGAAGGCAACTTTCCCTATTTGATTCAAACTCTTTTGAAATATAATTTGGACGTGAATTTTGACATAATTTCATCATATAAATACAAGATATGGTCAGTAATGAAAGGGTCTCTCTCTTGCCTCTTCATACACAATAGTTGCATCAAATCCATCAAGAATAAGGGGCCAATTGCTATATTTTGAGAGAGAAGATAAAACCATAGCAAGGAATTGAAGTTTAATTACATCAAGTTTTGAAGAATTCAACTTTGGACGTGAAGATCAACATCTTTTGTATTTTTTCATGATCCAGGTGATATTTGTCTATTATTCTTCTTGTAATTTATATATTAATATGTTATGCCAGTTTTTCATTGTGTTGGATGAGATGAATCATATTATTTATTTATTTTAATTCAAGACAAGTATTTAGTTTAATTCGTGTGTTATTTGATTAATTTTGCATTCTCATTACACTATTGAATTGTTTGGCCATCAATTGAATAGTTAGTTGCTTGTTGTAATGTAGGAATACTCATAACGAGTCTAGAACACGGCAAAATTAACATGTATAGTTAGGATTATGAAAAATATCTATCATACATACAATCATATTGATAACTTAAACTAAATACATGATTTTCATATGAATTCAGATTAGGAATAGGATTGAGTCGTGTTAATCATAGGTTGGTATATCTTGAAAAGGAACATTTAACATATTAGTGCCATCGATTGTCAAGAACTCGTGAAAGAAATTAGATTACGAATCAAGAATTGAAATAAATAGCAATAGGCGGAGTCAAAATCCAATACAATCCTTCAAAATTTGATAAAACTCCAATTTTTATTGCTTTCTTAAATTAGTTTAGTTTAAATCAAATCAAAATATTTATTTTGTTTTTATAACTAGAATTTCATACGAAACTAATAAACTTGAATTAAATTTATTTTTTGTGAGACGATAACTCTTAACTCACTTATTATTACTTGTCAACGATCCCGTACGTTTGCGGGTATCACACGAACAGATATGATCAAAAAGTAGGAAAAATTTTGAGGCTTACAAGCAAAAAAATTATTGTAAGAATGTAGGATTAAAAATGAGTTTGAGAGAAAAAAAATTATTTTAATGATTATCAAGCAAGGGCTTAGGAAAGTTTACGTGAGTGACAATAATTTTATTGAACTCGATATGATCATTTTTTAAAATTGTAATATTGATATCCTATTTTTTTTAATGACAATACTACATGTACATAATTTTTTTCTCTAATCCTTTACCTATTACTCAAAATAGAGGGTGGAGACCATATTTGGGAATTTTTATATTCACACGGGGCATGCATGCATTGTGGGTGGGGTGGGGTGGGGTGGGACGGGACGGGGGTGCCGCGGACAACTTTTGATACATTCTATTTGGTACAAATAAAATTGTCCTTTTCTTAATGCTTGGAATAGAATAGACTCAGGTCGATTCCACATGTAACATCCCAGATACGAATATTCTTTCTATACTTCTACTAAATTTCAAGCCCAAGCAAACCGGTCCTGGTGAGTAAAAACCAGGTCGAAAACAATCCATATAACCATCCGAACCAATGTGATCCTCGGGGTCGATTTCCTGGCAGTGTTCACGCCTGGGATAAGTAACTACAATTTTATTTTTTGGTATCATTGTCATCACAATATTCTTCTACTGCTCTGTTTTATCACCTCCTGGTGAGTAAAAACCAGGTCGAAAACAATCCATATAACCATCCGAACCAATGTGATCCTCGGGGTCGATTTCCTGGCAGTGTTCACGCCTGAGATAAGTAACTACAATTTTATTTTTTGGTATCATTGTCATCACAATATTCTTCTACTGCTCTGTTTTATCACCTCTTTGACCCAAAAGCCGAATGTAGAGTTTGAATTTTGGGTTCATCTATTCTTTCATTTGAGTATTATGTCGAGCTTTAATTATCAAAGGCAATGAAAGAATAGAAAGTGTTTTGATTATAAATAGATAAAAATAAGTAATTAATAAGTGATAGTACCGGTAAGTCTCTTAAAATGTATGAGAGGGTTCATGAATAATTTATGAACATGAGCCAAATATCTTTTAGTGTTGAAGAGGGTTCTAAAAACTCGGCTCCAATGAAGCGATTTTTTCCTTATCTCTAATTTATGAAATCCAAGCAAAATTACAATGTGTAGTTTGAAAATTAATTGTCCCAACAAACAAATAAGCAACCTTTCTCAGAAACTGAAGAATTTATAAATTAAGTTGAAGCAAAAAGTATAATTTAGACCTTACTTTCAACATAGAAACCAACTACCAAAGCACAGTGTTGGGCTGATGCTAACGCTGGGAGATGCAAGCTAAGGGCGCAAGTGTGATTAGATACGTAATAACCCTGAACAAGTCTTTCCTGCAGAAATCAAAGCTTGCGAAAACAATGAAATGGCAACTTGCCAAACACAAACTCATGACACCAAGTGATTCTGATAATTTTCAAGAGGTGGATAATCCCATCCTTGTGCCAGGAGTACAATTTCAAGCTGGAGGATCCGTCGTGCCAGAAGAGTGTCTCCGAATAGGGCAAGAAACCTTGTATATGTTCACACACACACACTATAGACCAACAGGAAGATTTAATTCCTAATCTCATGTTTCACAGAATTATCAATTAATTAGACATTCACTAATATAGTTGTGTTACACCTGCACAGCTCGACTAATTTTAAACCGTGTAGATGAGGGATGGAAAAAGAGTCAGGTAAGAGAAGTTTACCCCATCCGCAATAGAGCTTCACGAAAGTGCAACACGGTATCTACATGAAATCTCATTCATGTACTCGTTAAATTGCACAAAATCAACAATCACAAGTACTTCTACTAAATTTCAATCCCAAGCAAACCGGTCCTGGTGAGTAAAAACCAGGTCGAAAACAATCCATATAACCATCCGAACCAATGTGATCGTCGGGGTCGATTTCCTGGCAGTGTTCACGCCTGGGATAAGTAACTACAATTTTATTTTTTGGTATCATTGTCATCACAATATTCTTCTACTGCTCTGTTTTATCACCTCTTTGACCCAAAAGCCGAATGTAGGGTTTGAATTTTGGGTTCATCTATTCTTTCATTTGAGTATTATGTCGAGCTTTAATTATCAAAGGCAATGAAAGAATAGAAAGTGTTTTGATTATAAATAGATAAAAATAAGTAATTAATAAGTGATAGTACCGGTAAGTCTCTTAAAATGTATGAGAGGGTTCATGAATAATTTATGAACATGAGCCAAATATCTTTTAGTGTTGAAGAGGGTTCTAAAAACTCGGCTCCAATGAAGCGATTTTTTCCTTATCTCTAATTTATGAAATCCAAGCAAAATTACAATGTGTAGTTTGAAAATTAATTGTCCCAACAAACAAATAAGCAACCTTTCTCAGAAACTGAAGAATTTATAAATTAAGTTGAAGCAAAAAGTATAATTTAGACCTTACTTTCAACATAGAAACCAACTACCAAAGCACAGTGTTGGGCTGATGCTAACACTGGGAGATGCAAGCTAAGGGCGCAAGTGTGATTAGATACGTAATAACCCTGAACAAGTCTTTCCTGCAGAAATCAAAGCTTGCGAAAACAATGAAATGGCAACTTGCCAAACACAAACTCATGACACCAAGTGATTCTGATAATTTTCAAGAGGTGGATAATCCCATCCTTGTGCCAGGAGTACAATTTCAAGCTGGAGGATCCGTCGTGCCAGAAGAGTGTCTCCGAATAGGGCAAGAAACCTTGTATATGTTCACACACACACACTATAGACCAACAGGAAGATTTAATTCCTAATCTCATGTTTCACAGAATTATCAATTAATTAGACATTCACTAATATAGTTGTGTTACACCTGCACAGCTCGACTAATTTTAAACCGTGTAGATGAGGGATGGAAAAAGAGTCAGGTAAGAGAAGTTTACCCCATCCGCAATAGAGCTTCACGAAAGTGCAACACGGTATCTACATGAAATCTCATTCATGTACTCGTTAAATTGCACAAAATCAACAATCACAAGCAATAATTTCCTTCTGTAAGCAGTTACCAAAGTTATTGAAATCCAAATTGCACCGGAGCATCTGAATGAACCAAAAGAGGACAACAAAATTGGTCTTAATGAAATTTTGCAGATGACAAAATAAATTGTTTGTTACCTTGACGTTCGGAAAAATATATATTCTCTATCAATAGCAGTATGATCCATTCAATTGTCACGCATTGAACAAACAATAGACCAAAATGCAAATTGGTAAGTCACGCCAATGAATTGATACCTACCTCAACCTTTTCTCCTGTAATTATATTGACGATAGGGCGATGTTAAAGTCTTAATAGAGCTGTGACAACAAAAAACAATTTTACTCGTAATGACGACATAACTTAAGACTTCAAAGCACACATCCATATAACTTGGAGAGTATAAAAATGTCTACCTCTTCAGAAATCAAAATCCTGGCATAATCTACATAATCCCTATTTTGAGCGGACTGGACTCCTAGATGACCTCCTTTGACCGTGCCTGACAGGAGACCGTGACCTACTTCTATCACGGTATCTATCCCTACTTCCTTCTCTTCCGTCCCTCGCACTGCTATACTTTAAATCTGATCCTCTTACCCTTTCTCGGCTTCCTCTGCCATTCCTCTCATGAGACCTTTCTCGGTCATGGTTGCGTTCTCGATATCGGTCCCTCTCCCTGTCAGAATCCCTATGGAGGTACCTGTACCTGTCAGGAGAGTCACTTCTTCCATGTCTTCTCTCATGTTCCCTTTCCCTTAGCTTCCTCTGCTCTGCAGCTTCTCTTTCCCGAGCTAATCTTTCTTCTTCCATTGCCCTTTCCTTAGCTGTCTGATAACGGTATTCAATTAACAAGTCACATACAATACAATAACAAAAATCACAATATTATGATATTTTGCAATAATAATCACAATACAAATGGAACCTTTTGCATATGTACCCAAATAAATTATCCATCAGCATAATAATTACCTTATATTCCGTGAGAAAGTCCCGGACCATGCCATAACCCATATGTTGCTTGCCAGTAACATGAGATTGAGTTCTTTCTGCGGCATCATTTGCTATTAGAAAAGAGCCGCATATTTCACATAAAGCCATTTTTTTCTCCTGTGCGATCATTGATAATTTATCCTGCTGTGGTTGTTGTGTCAAGGCAGTCTTCTCAGCATTTAGCAATTCCACCTGAAAAGCATCAGTATCAAAGTTATCCATGCACATTTATAAACTGAGAGTTTTAGGATACATTTAATAAGGGTACATCTTTTTGTAAACATGGAGCATCACCTTTCTCATGAGTGCCTCAGCTTCGTCAACCTTCCCCGCTTCACCAAGAGACTCAACTTGTTCCAGCAGGTTCTTTATCTTTTCTTCCAGAACAGACATCTGCTCAGTTTTTTCAGCTGACATCGGTGGGGGAGAGGGAACTTCAACCTCTTGAGCAAGACGCTCCCGGCCACGCCTAACTTTTCTATCCAAATCTGAAACCTGACATAGAAGAACAAGTATGATCGAACATAGAAATCAAGAATTATATGTACTTGGGGCTTTGGACTTCAGAATTCTTAAAGACGAATACATACCAACTTCTCACAGAAGTGAGCTAGCTCTGCTTCAAACTTGGAAACATATGAATCATGCCGGGGGGACTTCTCAAAACTAAAGAGATACACAACATAATCTCAATACAACTGTGAGGTGAGGTTGGCTCATATAGATGACAGTGAAGCAAATTAGCTGACAAAAGCATGTCAGAGACTAGCAGAAAATTCATCATGGACAATGGTTCTTGAACCCTTTTTTTTAAGGGGGATGCAAGATTATACTAGAAAAAGTGTCAAAAAGAAACCATTATATTGTTGAATTGCCTAGATAAGTGTTTCAAACCGGGGATGGGGGGTTATTACTGAAAATTATTTGAACATACTTATAATTTTTTAAATAAAAGAGAGGACACAACAAGAGTCCCATAAAACTAGTCATTGTAATGTGAAAATTTAAGAGTTCAAATAATTTAACAACTGTATAGTAGCAATAATTTTTGCTAGAGACGTGAAGCATGCAGAATACATAATTTAATTTTACAGAAGCCCAATAGATGCAGGATCTCATATGGAGACCCAAAGCATCTATCCTTAATAATAGACTGATTAATAGTCTATATTTCATAACAAAGGCTCATTATCTTAGCTATGTAAAATGATCTCAATCGGGATAGAAATACACTCTGTGATAGGGCAAATCAGAAGTGATGGCTACTCAACTCAGTTTTACTATTGAAGATCAATGGCATTCCTGAGGGTACGACCACATTGGATATCTAATTGATTAGTTTGCGTTCAATGCAAAACAATCAAAGAGCATGGAATGCTAATCTCGATTTAATAAATAGCACTATCTCCATGGGAAGTTAATTGGAAGCTAATTTGTAAGCTCGCAATCCTACATGATAAAGACCATACCAAGCTAAAAAAGAGTTTGAAAATAGGAACATAAAATAAGGAGGCTGCAATCCCGTTGTCAGAACATTGATAATATAACTGTCAATAAAACTATTATAAATTACCTTTCCTTCAACTTCGGATCATGAATTTTCGGGCACGCTCCTGATGCAAAATGAATGCAGCAAAGATAATTAATAAGCAAAAATATAGGAGTACAGGAATGAACATATTGGCATGTTGAAAAGACAAAGTGAATACTTCATTCGTTTAAAATAATTACCAAAAGAGATTACATTGTTCAGGGGATCAGCTATGTTAATTTTCTTTCATATTTTGCTGGCCCTTAAAACATCAGCACATTTTTATAAATGGAAAGATATATTTCAAAGTGAACGTGCTGACTAGTTTAACGTAGAATGTTAAAAGTGTTGTGAAGATTAATGAATGAAGAGATTACCCAGATCACTTCGAGTGTTGACAAACAAATCATGGGGACAGAATCGAACCATATAGCATCGACAAACTTCCTTATCGTCCCATCTAATTTCTTTGTACCCCTTCCTCTCTTCTTCAGTCAAATTCCGTGCTGTCACAACAAGAAAAGAAATGTTATGAAGCATCAAATACAAAAAATTACAAAAATTAGTAAGATTCAACGAAAAATTGATTTCTGAAAATTTACACTTTCTATATATAAGTGCGTGTGTATTGAATTAAATAAATAATTTAAAAGAAAAAAGAAACTCCTCTCGGATAGTAAATCGCATAGCAAAAAAATTCAAACTTTGGAGATCCAAAATCAGAAATTTGGGGAATAATATTAAACATTCACTTCGAGTACGAATTCCAGAGCTTAGTTTTCAATAGTTGATTGGGCTATGGGAAGTGCAAATTACATAGATGAAAACGGAAATTGAATGACTGAAAACCCGTAGGTGAAATTTTCGAAATTTTAATTGCTGCTAACCTGCACCCATGAGTTCATCAAGTAAAGCCCTCTGAGCATCCATTGTTAATTGATTAAAGATAATGAACCTTAAAGATTTTCACTAACTGCAATAATCAATAAATAATTGCAATGAGAAAAACCTTAGAAATTTATGGGGCTGGATTGGTCGTGAGAGTAAGAGTAATTTACGCAAGGAACAAATAGAGTAGTTTCAAGCAACTTCTCTTCCTTCTAAACACACGTGTACTAATACTAATTAACATATTTCGTAATACTCTTAACATAAATTAATATATTTCTTAGGGTAATTATAACCTCAAAATTTAATTACTACACCAGGTTATAATAACATCATAATTAAAATACATCACAACAAATTTACAATTATGCTCCTAATCCGATAAAAATTATAAATAAAAAAAATACAATCATTGTAATGTATTTATCATCCCAGTATATACCTCTTTTTTTCATTGACATACATTTTGATTCTTTAACTTCCCGATGTATATCTTTTAAAAATATTGTTAAGCATATTCATAAAGTTTTCATGAATTGTTCACTGAAGCAAATGGAGGGTTGAATATCCACAAAAATATCAGAAAATTTCTCTTATTTATGGACCATGGCAAAAACACGAATAAAAGTACCACACAAAAATTCATCAACGACCTTCAGCAGTTTCTCCATTAAGTCTTCTAATACTCCATTATAGGCACAAAGAAAAAAAAAACAACAATTATTACAAAAATAATTGTTAATGATAACTATGCATGCATCAGGTCTTACTTATATACTTGAAAACCCCATAAATTGATCAGATGAAATTAGAAAAAAAATGAGCAACTGCATGCAACCTTAAATGGAGATGAAGAAGTTTAAAAAAAAAAAAAACAAACAAACAAAAACAAAACAAAACATGGATTATAATGAAATTGGATGATCAAATGTGCCATGTGCCAACAACAAACTCGTCATCAAAATTTGAAGATCAAATTCCAACAATCATTGCTGTGAAATATCCAAAACCGTAGTCAAAATCTCAAAAACAAAAAATGCATTATGTTGATACACTAAAAGTGCAGTCCAAATCAAATAGTTCAAAGAGTGAAATCCAATTGGGGAATCTAGGATAAAGGTCCAAACAAGATTATTGATGAATGCGGTGGAAGCCCACGAACACGGTAACATTATCGTCCAAACTTGCAAGATGCCCAGAATCTGAACGAATAGAATACCCGGTCGCCCAGAGTAATGACCCCGTTCTCACCCAAACCTTCGAATCGCCCAGGATCTCAGTAAGTATAAAACATTATGGTTATTCAGAATAGCAGTTATTAAAGCAGTTATTGAGTGATCTTATCACATTCCACGATTCAAGGAGCCCAGTTGAAGGCAGTTGAACGACAAAGAGTAATGGCAGCAGTTAGGGACGGTAGTTCCACGACAAGTTAGCCACCATAAAGAAAGTGGATAGTTATACAGCAATCGAGTAGTTTTCAAGCGGTTTGTCACGAAAAAATCATCAAAAGAATATAAAAGGAAGAGAAGACATAAAGAAAATGACACCGAATCAAATACTCTCAAACAGAGAATATATAATTTCAATTCCTTAGTTTAAACTTAAACATTTCTTTTAGTGCTCGTGTGCTTGCGCCCCTTAAAGGCATTCTGTTTAGTTCCAATTGTAAATAATTGCCAATAAAACATCATTTTTTGGGACTTTGTCTCAAGAGGTCTGTTCCTTACACAATCGTCTGATTCCTTTTTAATTGTTAGTGACTACCCACGCGAAACAATTTGGCACGCCCAGTGGGACCTTGGTGTTTGGTGTTGAAGATACAAAATGTGAAACAATATGTCTCACAAATCTGATAAGGAAGCAGCAAGTTAGGGAAGAGTTCAGTCTGTGATCGAGCGATATGAGGAGCGGCAAAGCTCTCCACGAACAGAGGGACAGAGTCAGAGCAATCACAGTCGTTACGAACTAATGACAGAGTTGAGTCCTCGAACCATGCGTGCATTACTTGGAGAACTCACACAGGACGTCGTTGAACAGGTAAATTTACGAAATGTTCATAATATAGAAAGATTTACCCAGAATGGGAATACATATTATAACAACATGGCCAAACAATTGAATACATTAAATGAAATAATGAATAAGTTAGTAGGCCAAATTTGTCAGCCAGTTGTGCCTATTGCAAATCACTTTCAAGCTAGGATAATCGTGGGACATAATTCCCCAGTCCTAAGTCCAAGTCAGGGGATAGAACCACTTTTTAATCCACCTACTTCAATTCAGGGGGATGGTGTAAGGCCAAATCAGAATAATGGTAATGGTACATCTAACTTGGGGGGTAACCTAAATATAAGAGACAATGTCCTAAGTAATGGACAGAATATCCCACGTGTCAATGATGGAATAAATATTCAGGCTAATGGTAACAATGACCCAAATCATGACAACTTTATTGCCAACCAATGACCAAACATCAGGCCTCAGGCAAATCAACCGACCAACCAACCATAGGAATTCCATATGACCTCAACGTCATGTTGATAAATCAAATTATGGAAATAGTACAGAATCAAATGGCTTTTGGGGTACGTCCTATCATTAGGCCGACTTACACAAAACCATACCCTGATTGGGTAGAGCAAGCACATCCATGGCCTAGAGGATATAAAGTACCAGAATTCTCATTATTTACCGGTTTAGGAGAGGTATCTACTCTAGAACACATAGGGCAATTCACACTGCAAAGTGGTGAAGTAACAGACTACCATAAAATGAGGTTGTTCCCTAGTTCATTAACAGGAGTAGCTTTCTCTTGGTTCATCAATTTGCCAGCAAACTCTATTCAAACATAGCAACAATTGGAGCAATTGTTCCATGCTCAGTTTTATAAGATTGAGTCTGAAGTTACTTTGGCCAATTTGACGAATCTACGTCAAATTCCAAACGAATGGGTAGAAGGTTTTCTTCAAAGGTTCAAGACAGCAAGAAATAAATGTTTTGTACCTTTGCTCGAAAAGGAGTTTGTTAAAATCGCTCAAAATTGTCTAAGTTTTGATTTGAAAAAGAAATTCCAAGACAGGGAATTTCCTGATCTTTTTCAATTGAGCGTAAACGTGATTAGATATGAACGATTAATAAGAGAAGAAGAGCAAATGAAAAATTCTAGCAAGGGGACTTATTATAGAGACCCAAATTTTGATGTTCATACCATTAATGACTAGTATTACGATCAAATCGAAATGTGTTTGGCCGAATTAATCAAAGGAGATGCGTATACTTGTCCTATAATGGCTAAGCCTAGATCGTCGAGCAAGGATGAGCCTATAAAAGATGAAAACAAGAAAGTTAGAACGTTCTCGTTCGATGTAACTAAATCTGACCTTATATTTGATAAACTATATAAGGATAAGCAGATAAAGTTAAGCGATAAACATAAGTTGCCAAGCCCTGAACAAATCAAGGGTAAAAAATATTGTAAGTGGCATAATGCATAGTAGCATTTGACTAACAACTGTTTGGTTTTTCGCCATGTGTTACAGGACGTCATTGAATTGGGATGAATTACGTTCGAGGATAAGAAGAATATGGCAGTGGATGAAAATCTTTTTCCACAGCCACTTGGGGTGAACATGGTAACGACTGGTTTCAAAAATAAGTTGCCAAAAGTTAAGTTGGTTATAGATGACGGAAAAGAGGACCCTAGGCCACATCTCAGTGTCTTTGAATGTATCAAAGGGAAGGAGCCCGAAAAGGATGAAGACGTCCTGTGTGCAACATGTAAAAAAGAAGTGAATGCAAATACAGAGAAACCAGGGATATGACAGCATCACCATCGCCCTAGTTATTTCTCAAACGCTCAGCCTAGTAGAGGGCGAGGTACATCATTCTATAGGGGACCGCCTTTCGAGAGGCAGTTCAGGTTAATAAATAATGGGAGAACATTCAGACCACAACCTTGCCAACCAAATGTATGGCATTCGTTCCAGTATAATGCAGGAAGGATGATACCCTTCAACGAGATGACTAGAACCCAACAAAAGTGTTTTCAACGGAATTATGGACGAATGATGAGACAACACAGGGAGTGCCACGTCCTAAGGCGCCTAAACTACTCAAAGTGGCCAATCAAAATGTTCTCGAAAATAATGAGGAGACTGGTACGGGTGAATCGATGGAAGAATTGCCAGAGAGATCGAAGTTTGAGCGAGGTAGAAAAGATAGAGAAGATCCAGATCAGCCCCTTACTATTCAGTTCGGTATGTTACCTCCTATCATGGCTAATAACTATTTACTAGCCAATGAGTTCAAAAACAAAAAGAAAGAAGAAGAAGAAATGGGGGATAATAAGGAAGAAGCATGTGTGCTGGAATGTGAAGAAGGCCAAACTTCTGGAAGGGCCTACAATGGTGAAGATGATGATGGTATGACGAATATCGAAGATGAAATTGATCTGGAAGCAGAAAGAAGAAAGAGAGGAGTATCGCACAATACTCTGTTGAAACAACTACATCGAGAGGGAGTTCGTGAAGTGGATTTGTTGGGGGAACCATCTGGGCGTTCTTTCGATTATTACGTGTTGTACGGGACGTCCAAGAGGAAAAAGAGAGTACCTCGCTCTGAAAAGTATGGATCACCTCCAAGAATAATGTCTCCTCTCCCAAGTTGGGTAACTGAAGAAGAAGCATTAGAAAACAATAAAAAGGAAATTCAGGAAGCGGAAGCTCAGTGCGACATACTGCACGTTGACTTATCACAAAAGGATAATTCAACAGAGAACAAGCAGGAAGTGGAAATAGATACTGCCGAAAAGGTTATTTTTAAGAGACCAACCATGAAGTTAACTTAACACTTGAGATCATTGTACGTTAAGGTTTTAGTTAACGGTATACCTGTGGTGAAAGTACTTATTGATAATGGAGCAGTTATAAACATCATTCCATCTAGGATGATGAAGAAGTTTGGAAAGACAGAAAGTGATGTGATTCCAACAGAAGTCATCCTTACAAATTTCAATGGAGGAGCAACTTCAACTAAAGGGGTTATGCCATTGGACATAACTGTAGGGACAACTACTAGGACCACAGTCTTCTTCGTAATAGATGGTCTTACTAGTTACAATGTGTTATTAGGAAGGGATTGGATACACGAAAGTCGCTGCATACCTTCATCACTCCATTAATGCCTAGTTTTCTGGAATGATAAGGGTGAAGCAGAAGTGGTGCAAACAGATCATAGACCTTTTGTCGCAGAAGCAAACTCAGTAGAAAGGTTCATGTATGAAGGAAATTACGGACCTGTCAGAGTAGTCCAAGATGGAGAAGAAACTCAAATTGTTGCATAGAGCGAGGAGCCGTTTTCGGTATATGCACTCACTGAAATGTTCAGTCAAATGAGGCCAAATATAGTGATCCTGGAAGAGCTAGTAATTGGCAAAAAAGTAATCAAGAAGTTTTAAATGAGTTGTAAGCAACAAAGGTAAATGGCCGATGTCAGGCCTTCAAAGTCAAATTAATGGCTTTTAATACAGAATGTAAAGACAAGACGAAAGAAGGAGCAGCCTTGAAAGCATTAGGATGCAAATTGGCAATGTTCGAGTTGGAACAAAGTATTAGCTGAGAAGTCAACAAGGTGGATTGTTTAGAAGAAGAAGTGCCTATAAGGGAATTGGACAATGAAGTAATGAGGATCACCAAGCCTAGATACGCTCAAGTACAAGAACCTCTGATTAAAGTGAATATTGGCAATGAAAGGAAAGATCGCCCAATATTCGTCAGCCAGATGCTCGATCAAGAGGTTAGTGATAAATTAATCACTTTATTAAAATAATATATGGATTGTTTTGCTTGGAAATATGAACATATGTCTGATTTAGATAGAGATTTGGTGGAACATAGATTGCCAACCAAGCCAAATTTTAAACCTCATAAGTAACCTCCTAGGCGTTTTGCTCCTAATGTACTTCCTTAGATTAAGAAAGAAATATAGCGATTATTAAAAGCGGGCTTTATTAGAATAGCCAGATATGTAGAGTGGTTGTCCAATATCGTGCCAGTGCTAAAAAAGAATGGTAAATTAAGGGTGTGCATAGACTTTAGAAACTTAAATATAGCCACACCCAAATATGAATATCCAATGCCTATAGTAGATTTTTTAGTAGACTCGATTGTTGGACAAGTAATATATTCCTTTATGGATGGGTATTCAGGATACAATCAAATTTATATAGCTGAGGAAGATATACACAAAACTGCCTTTAGGTGCCTTGGATCTCTAGGATGTTTTGAATGGGTAGTTATGCCTTTCGGCCTGAAAAATGCAGGAGCGACTTATCAAAGGACAATGAACTTGATTTTTCACGATATGATAGGTAAGTTTGTTGAGGTGTATGTAGATGATATAGTGGTCAAATCCATTAAAAAAGAGGACCATTTTGAACAATTGAGATGTTCATTTGAGCGAATGAAGCAATATAAACTAAAATTGAATTCCTTGAAATGTGCATTTGGCGTTAATGTGGGAAACTTCCTTGGTTTCTTAGTACACAAAATGGGGATTGAACTTGATAAAAATAAAGCGAAGGCCATTTTAGATATCAAACCACCTAACAATAAAAAAGAATTGTAAAGATTCCTAGACCAAGTAAATATTTAAAGACGCTTTATTTCTTGTAGGGCGAACTAAAGCTTTTTCGCCACTTTTGAAGTTGAAAAATTAGGACGAATTTGTCTGGAAAGAAGAGCATCAAAAGGCTTTTGAAAACCTAAAGACATATTTATCAAGTCCACCAGTGTTGGTGTCACCAATCTAAGGACGACCAATGAAAGTATATATATCGACTGAATAAGAATCAATAGTTGGAATGGTAGCGCAAGAAGACCAATTTGGTAAAGAAATGGCGATTTACTACTTGAGTAGACGGTTAACAAAATGTGAATGTAATTACTCTACCATTGAAAAATTATTCTTGCATTGTATTTCACATGTACGAATGTAAGGGCTTATTTACGGTCTATAACCGTTTATTTAATTTCTATAGTAAATTTGGTTAAGTATACGTTCTCTCGCCATATTTTACACCAAAGGGTTAGCCTTTGGACGTTAGCATTATCAGAATTTGAAATACAATACATAACTCAAAAGGCAATAAAAAATCAGGCTTTGGCTAACTTTCTGGTCGATCATCCATGCCTTGATATGCCTGAAGACATTGAATTAGAAATCAATTCATTCGAATTTAAACCTTGGGTTTTATATTTCGACGGGTCAAAAACCTCTAAAGGTGTAGGAGTATGAGTAGCATTGATAAATTCTTTAGGGATTTGTTACAAGTTCGCATTCACTTTGGATAGGATGTGCACCAACAATCAAGCCGAATATGAAGCCTTAATCGTGGGTTTAGAATTAATGATAGATATGGAGGTAAAGAATGTGATCGTTAGAGGCGATTCTCAATTGGTAATTCACCAATTGACTGGTGATTTTAAGTGCCAAAGTGATTATATTATAAATCAATATGAAATCGCCCAAGAATTGTTGGAAGAATTCGATCAAGTAGAGTTTTAATGTGTTAATAGGATATATAATGACATAGCAAATGAGTTGGCCCAGATGGCCTTAGGGTATTCAAAGGCTTTAAATTGGAAATCTAATTATGAATATGGAGTAATATTAATCGTAGTCCAAAGAAGGGCGAGAAGGATTGAAATTCATTGCATACAAGATGGAGATGCAATAGATTGGAGGGCAGAGATTAAGATACCTTAAAAAACCTAATAAAGGAGGTAGTAAAAAAATGAAGTTGCGTTTGCTAAACTATACACTGATAGATGAAGAGTTGTTTAAGAAATGCTCTGATCGTATATTACTGAAATGTGTAAGTTTGCAAGAAGCCAGAACAATCATGGCTGAAGTGCATGAAGGGATATGTGGAGCTCATCAAGCTGGCCAAAAGATGAGATAGTTAATTATTAGGAATGGATATTTTTGGCCCAAGATGGGAGAATCATGTGTTCAATATGCGAAGGGTTGTTTAGCATGCCAAAAACATGGTTCAATACAAAGGACGCCAGCAAGAGAGATGACACACATTATCAAATCCTGGCCGTTCAAGGGTTGGACGATAGACCTGATAGGGAAGATTTATCCTCCATCGGCCAAGCAACATACCTTTGTTATAGTTGCAACTGATTTTTTCACTAAATGGGTAGAAGCGATACCTTTAAAGGAGATCACCCAAAAGAATGTCATAGAATTTATCCGTGATCATATTATTTATAGATTTGGGATTTCACAAACTTTGATGGTAGATCACAGAACTTCTTTAAATGGAGATCAAGTAAATAAATTCTTGAGCGAGTTTGGAATTAAATTAGTGAACTCCACACCATATTACGCTGAATCTAACGGACAAGCAGAATCTTCTAATAAGATTCTAAAAAATATCATAAGAAAAATGATAGATGAAAATACCAAAAATTAGCACGAATGTCTAAACAAGGTCTTATGGGCTTATAGGACGTCGCCTCGGTCAAGTACCAAAGTTACTCCTTTCCAACTTATTTATGGACATGAGGCCGTTTTGCCTATGAAAATCAATGTGCGATCAATCAGAGTGTATTTGCAACATAAGTTAAGTGATGGTGAGTATACCGAATCACTAGCTCAAAACTTATTGGAGTTGGACGAATTAAAGTTAGACGTCCTAGATAGATTGCAAGTTCAAAAACGAAGGATGGCTAAGTTTTATAATAAAAAAGTTATAGCCAAGTCATTTAGCCTGGGCGAATTGGTTTGGAAAATAATACTCCCTTTGGATAGCAAGGATCCAAAGTATAGCAAGTGGTCGCCCAATTGGGAAGGGCCATATAAAGTAAATAGTGTGTTGCCTAATGGAGCTTACTGTTTAGAAGATTTAGATGGCACCAAATACATGAGGTTCATTAATGAAAAATATTTAAAAAAATATGTTCCTTCCTTATGAGAGAATGAACAAATAAAAGCGTAATCAAATTGCGTTGAACGATCGTAGATAAATAGGACCAGGACAAAATACGTTCAAGTAAATTTCCTTATTATCAAATATACGTTACAAATTGTGAGATACAAATTACTAAATACTCTATAAGCTACAATTGAGAGCAAACTAATTTCTCGATCAATCGCCAAACAAGAGGGTGAACTGGCCTTGGTCGTTGTTCTGATCGCACTGCTGCAAGGATAGGCAGAGAGGCTGAGAAGCACTCTCAACAAACAAAAAGGAAGAAAAGCACCTTCAAATCGCCTACCTAATTGCATTGCTGCAATAATAGGCAAGGAGACTGAGAATCATTCTCAGCAAGTAAAGTGGCTTAAAAAGCATCCTCAAAAATTGCCTTCCATTATTGAACTCCTTATAAAAAATATGGAGATGATGGGAAGAACTTTGCTGGCTAAAAAATATTTTCTATATCTTCCATACCGAAGGTGACATCAAAACAGATAGCAAAATGGGCGGATCAAATGATCCATTTCTATGGAAGACGAAAATTTTGGATCAATTGTTAAGATGCCAAACGATGACAGCAAATTAGTTTTTGAAGAAAAGAATGGAAATGAAAATGATAAGTGCGAAATACACACGCATTTATAGAGACGTGAAGGTGAAAAGACAAAATGTGAATGGCCACATTAGTGCCTAATAACTGAAATGTCTTGGGAAAAGAGACGAAAATACTAAGGAAGAATGCACATGAATCTTAGCATAAAGCAATTAAATTCTTGGGAGGTTGACGATTAAGGACAATGTCAATTAAATACGCAAGTAGACAAATTAGTCATTCATTAATGACGATAACTGATGTTACATTCAAAATTAGCAATGACCATTAGTGCGAAGTTACAAAAGGAAAGTTAAGGTATTGAATGTATTAATTACAATTTACCTCAGGCCGAACGAATTTTTTACCCAAGTCTCCCCCAATCTTCGCTTTGTTGAGAAGAAGCGACATTTAATTCAGCTACAAAATCATCATCAACTTCCAGCTTTTTATACTGCTCAACTAAAGACTTGGTTCGTTCAATTCTTTGCTTGAAGCTCCTTCATCTCCGCAGCCAAACTTGTCATCAAAGAGTCTTCGACCATAACGTCGGAAGAGATTTCTTTCAATTCGTCCTCGGCTTTGTTAATCTCTAGAAGTAAAGACTCTCTTTCAGATGTAGTACGAAAATATTGAGTACTACTGGCTTTCAGTTCAACATTTTTGGCTAGTAAGGAGAGGATATCAAAGTGAACAACCTTCAACGTCGCTTTAAAGTCAGCAGAAACATTGAGTGACGAAAGTGTAAGTGCTTGCGCCAATTTTGCACTCAACAACTCAAGCTTATCCTTATGTTTAGTAGCACTAGCCGGGCCGATATTCATGTCCATGAAAGACACGTACTCAAATACCGACTACTTGAGAAACTTCATATCTTCCTCTGAAGAAGCAGAAGGATGACTGGTTGAAGTAGGGGAGATGTCTTGACTTGCCCCCAGGAAGTAAATAAGTCCTGGATGAAACGCACAATGTCATCAGTATCCTGCAAAGAAAAGTGCCAACATTGAGGACTTTCACTACAATAAATGAAGCGAAAATGAAAGTGAAGCAAAATGTTACCTCATTAGCAATCTTGGGAAGTTCAGGCATATCACCAGTAGGCTCCACCACCTGTGGGAAATTTCTCTTATCTGGGTGAGAGGACTCTGCCACAACGGGCAGGGCCATGAGAGCCTCTGCATAATTCAAGAAGTAACGAATCAGAAACCAGTAACATAAGCAAAGATAAAATATCAAAATATGTATTACCTTCTGGTCCGACATTTGGGGGGTCGGCGCCCTGGGAAGAAGGTGGCCCTTCTACTGGTTGTGATGAAGGTTCTGGAATTAAGGGTTTCTCTTTAAGCATAATCCCTTCATCAGCTGATTTGGATGAAACAGTTTCAGTAGAAAATGATGGAGCAGGAGTTGCCAAAACCAAAGCTTTCGAATGAGAGGTTGAACTTTTCTGAGAAATTCAGGTAAACCATTAGTACATAGAAAAGTATGTTTAGGAATAAACAAATTCAATTACCTTTCTCCTAACGATGAGAGGAGCGTCATCATCATCATCTTGCAAAGTGGGAGATGCCGAAACTGGTCGTTTGCGGTTTAAAGTACTTTTAGTTGCAGTAGCCTTGGCAAGTAGAGAAGCAGATGGATAGATAGAATGTTTAGCACAAGCAGGGGAGGAAGGATTCCTAATGGACATAGGGGTGACCAAAATGGAAGAAGTAGCGGGAGTGTCTGGTTGGTCCAGTAAATGGAAGGCACGATTAGCATCAGTTACAAGCAATCGACGTGTTACTAATGGTCAAAACTGTTCAAAAAGGGGATGGACAGAACAGCTAGAATTGAAAGGGGCTAATGAAAATTTGCTCGTCAAAAGAATGTTGCGAGCATCTATAGCTTGTGCCTCTGCCTTATTAATAGTGTGAAAACGGTTTGCCAAATTTTTGAAGTAACAGGGAGGAACAGGCCAAGTTTGGCCAAAACCAAGTTGGCGAGCAAAAAATTGGGGAGCATATATTTCAACCCCAGCTTTGGCATTAGTTCCAGTTAAAATATCGTGGAACAATTCCCTCCCAATCAAAAACTGAACCCAAACAAGCAGAGAGGCACTCGCACTATTTAGGGTGGATAGAGGTTGCACAAAATCTGGAGTCAAATGAGCACGAAAAGAAAAGAAGGAATGAATCAAATTTAAGGTATAAAAGAATGAAAAAATGTCCCTACTGGACATATTTACAGGGGTCAGTGGATCAATGGCTAGCCCATAGCAGCTAGCAGAACGATTGAAAATGGATGGAGCACCAAGTGGCGGAAAATATGCTCTCAACCACAGTTGAGTAAACCAAAGGAGGCCACTGCCAGTGGGAGATGCACCATTCTTCAGTTGAAACTGAAGGGAAGCCATGCCTCTATAAAGGGCGGCTAAAAAGAAGGAACATAAGTTGAAAGGTCTACCACGCGCCAATTCATGCGCTATGGGTAAGTAGCTCATAGAAAGTTTCATACTTGGCACGCAAAGAATATATTTACAGAGCCAAATTTGAAGAAAAGTCACACGCTCAGCATGGGAAGGTTCAGCGTTTGAGTGATTATAAAAACCTTGCAGGCTTGAATAGGACTCAGTAAGTTTCTTATCAAATTTCGGGGCAACACTGGAAATCAAGATACCAGGAAAGATGGTATCGCCCAAAGGTAGAAGATTTACTAGGGCTCCAACATCCCTTAAATTAATAGACATAGGGCCAAGAGGGAAAACGAAGGTGTTATACTCAGAAGACCAAAAACTCAAAGCAATAGGAAAAAGCACTGGGTCAAAAATCGGGGGTTGAAGAGAAATTTCTAATAAATCTGAAATCCTAGCATGATCAAAAATCGCCTTGGTGGGGCCATGACTCACAAGACGTGCATGCCATCTACGAAAAATAACATCAGCTTTGGGTCAAGTACGAATACATTTTTCACGAATCGGCCTCAATGGCAGAGAGTTCAGGAATAGAGGACCTTGAGTGCAAGGGAATAGCTGGTCCACCGCCACTTGTCCGACGGCTTCGGCATTATTAAACGATAGACCCAAATAGAATTCATTGAGGTCAGCACTAGCTTGTGCAAGGAAGTTTGAATTTACATATGGCCTAATAAGGATTTTCTAGAAATCTTCAAAACTAAAAGAATCATCAAATTGAGTTTGTGAAGTCGTCATTGGAAACAAAGTACAGTTTTGATAAGGTTTGCTTGAGAAACATAGCAGAGAAGCAAGAAGATGAACAGTAAAATAGTGAGGAAGAAGCGCGAAATATAGAGACGTGGTTTAGTGGTGCGAGAAAAGGCGTGTCCTTTTGGTTTATAGGGGTTTGTAACGTTGCACCTTTTCAGACTGTAGAAGGAAATAATGATTGAAATTCTTGGAAATTTCAAGTATTGCTGGAAAATACAAAGTGAATATGGCAAAAATTAATAATTAGTATTAATTCTACCATATTAGGGGGTAATTGTTGATACACTAAAAGTGCAGCCCAAATCAGATAGCTCAAAGAGTGAAGCCCAATTGAGAAATTCAGGATAAAGGTCCAAACAAGATTATTGATGAATGCGGTGGAAGCCCACGAACACGGTAACATCATCGCCCAAACTTGTAAGACGCCCATAATCTGAACGAATAGAATACCTTACGATCGCCCAGAGCGATGGACCCGTTCTCGCCCAAACCTTCGAATCGCCTAGGATCTCAGCAAGCATAAAATATTATGGTTATCCAGAATAACAGTTATTAAAGCAGTTATTGAGTGATTTTATCGCATTTCATGATTCAAAGGAGCCCAGTTGAAGGCAGTTGAACGACAAAGAGTAATGACAGCAGTTAGGGACGGCAGTTCCACGATAAGTTAGCCACCATAAAAAAAGTGGGTAGTTATACAACAATCAAGTAGTTTCCAAGCGGTTTGTCACGAAGAAATCATCAAAGAAATATAAAAGGAAGAGAAGACATAGAGAAAAGGACCACGAATCAAATACTCTCAAACAGAGAATATGTAATTTCAATTCCTTAGTTTAAATTTAAACATTTCTTTTAGTACTCGTGTGTTTGCGCCCCTTAGAGGCATTCTGTTTAGTTCCAATTGCAAATCATTGCCAATAAAACACCCATTTTTGGGATTTTGTCTTAAGAGGTCTATTTCTTACACAATCGTCTGATTCCTTTTTAATTGCTAGCGAGTACCCGCGCGAAACACGTTCAATCACGAGTAAAGCCATAAGGAGAAAGATAAAGCCAATAAGAGTTAATTTCAACTTGAAGTTTTACTATACAGGTTAGGATTTGAATTCTTGGTGCACGTAAAGATAGATGAAAGTGAGAACAACATATGGACATTGATGGTTATTTATGTCATTTTAGTTTTGGTTATTTTAGTAAATAAAAAAAATGTGGTGGTTCAAACAAATTTTATTGTGGTAATATAATTATTAGTTACCCTATTTCTTAATACTTTTAACACTAATTATTAATTAATAAAGGAGAAAAAAATTAAAATTTTCTAGGTTAATAATATTTATCGGTCTAGGTGATAGTACTTATATCATTTAATTACAAGTTTAATTAAATATAAGAATTTATAACCGATATTCTGACATCTAAGTTGATGTTCAACACCATTAATATTAGATAGCATTGTTAACAAATAAAAATTGCTGAGGACAAAAGGACATTGTCCAACCAAGTATAAAATTTTGTTCTATCCAAGAAACCCAGTTTTGTGCCTGTCCACCAATTTTTTTCTCGGTACACACTCTTTCTGCAATCTTATTTGAGTTCATTCTCATTTTAATCAATAATCACTTTTTTCCATACACAGATTTCAACCAAGAATGACACAGTATACAAGCTGGAATAAAGCTCCCTGCACAGGCCCTTTTGCAAAGGGCCTGTACAGGGGCTCTCACATGGGGGTGGACTCCACATGTGGACCCCATGTGTGGGGTCCACCCTCATGTGTGTACCTGTACAGATCCTGTGCAAAAGGGTCTGTGCAGATAGCACAACTAATACAAGCTGGTAATCTTTCTAGCAAAGAGAGACGGCATTGACAACCTCGTCAAGACTTTTCAATACGTATCAAAACTTGTTCATTGGCATGTTGAAAAAACACGTCCCAATGTAGCCTCCAGGGCCAAGCAATGGGAAGTGGCAGTTCCGAAGTGGACAGTTTCTTGCCGGCTTTAACGCACTAAGGCAGAATCCGTGTCCCACCACGACATTCTGGATGCTTTTCGTGCTTGCGAACGCTGGCGAAATTGTATACTTCTTCTTTGACCACTTTCTTTGGCTGTCAAGAATTGGAGTGTTGGATGCAAATTTGGCTACGAGAACCAGTTTCTTATCAGCATTTGGTTACATATTTTTCATCGTATCTAATTTTATACTCATTCAAGAGGGGATTCAGACAGAAGGGAAGATTATTAAATCAAGGGATTCAAATGAAAAAATCAAGAAAATTAGGGTTGATAGGGTGATGAGACTAATGGCTATGGCAGCTAATTTAGCACATCTGATTGTAACCATGCTGTTACACTTGGAATTAGTGGATTGGTTTCTGCATGGGATGGTTGGTATAGAAATTGGCCTTAATGTGTTACCTGTATTCTTGTGTACAATGATGAAGTGTTATTATATATGAAACAAATTTGAAAATTTTTTTACTTTAATTGTGAAAATTGTTTCTATAGTTCGTCAATTTCATCATATACATTTGGTAAGATGGAAGTTAAAATCTTGTTAATTATACTGCTCAATATGATCCAATTCAATTATTGCATACCAAATATGCATTAATCGTTCACATTTGCAGTCAATTGGTCACTAATAACTTATTCTCATTGGTCTCACTTTGATTTCTCTATAAAAAATTAAACATAAAAATAAATAAATAAGTTATTTTCTTCTCCGGTCCGACTCCATCACATCCTTTTTACAATTCCTATGCACCAAAATATCGATAACTTTGAAAAAGAAAAAAAAATGAAAACATAAAAATGTTTGCTAGTACTTAAACATTACTTAGGTGTTACTTTTATGAAGAGTATATACCTTGTGGAAAAGTAAATCTAGCCCTTGTTTTAGCCCAATTTTAAGGGAAAGAATGTATTTTTAAATATTGACTGATAGAGAATGTGTAGTTAAAAATTAAAGGAAAGTTTTGAGTTTGCGTATAATATTATTTTATTAAAAAATATGTGGTTGAAAAATAAATTTCGAAAAGAATGAGGATCAAACAAGAGCCTAATTTTAGAAAAATAAGGCACTTATAAACACTTTGAACTTAGATTTCTTCGTACCTGTCGAGAGCAACGGGCTGGAGTGAGCCTAACCAAAATGACCAAATCTTGCGTCGATAATTTGATGTTAAATTACGAATGAAACATTTTACACTCGACGAGTTTGTTATGTTACAAGAATGCTATAAATACATGACTCTTTTACTAACCGATTGAAAAGTAAAAAATATAATTAATGTATTTTGTTTTGAAATAAGTTAACAAGCGGACTACATTTTTTGCTTAAGTAGGATACAAGATCGTGATTGCTGTATGTGGTTCGGTCGACAAGTGCAAACCTTCTAGGCGGACTTTCATCGTGTTCCAAATGCTGTTATTTTTGTAGATATTATTTCTCTTTTTGTCGATATAAATTGTGGTTCTTATTTTTTATTCTTCGCACAGGAATTAAAATGTAACAACCTTCTATCATTGGAGACAAATAGCTCTATTCGGACAGAGTTTCTGTCTTATTTTCTTTCGCCATTCATTTCAGATTATTTGGATTAGTACAGAGTTGTTGACAGTGAGAAAGATAAAAAGGATCAAACAAGGAAAAATTTAGAAAAAGAGATGAAAAGAAAAAACAAGGAAAATAATTAAAACATGAGATGGGGCGGCCACGAAAAAGTAAAGTAACGAATCTTTAAGCCCCGTTTGGCCTCCATTAAATTACATTTTTTTTTCTTTCCTATTTTCAAACATACAATCTTTCATAAAATTATATTACACTTAAATCGAAAAAAATTTCATCTTTTTCAATCACTCATTTTTCAAAAAAAACACCATTTCACCCATTTTCATTACCAAGAAATGGGGGCCAAACAGGAGCTAAATGAGGAAATAAAAGGGTTGAACTCCAACCTTAAGGGCCCCCACCGACCCTGCCCTGAGCCATCGTGGAGGAGGTAAATCGCAGGATGTGCCTCCCAGGAGCCAGGATGGAGAGCACATGGATAGGTCAAGGCTGTTAACCTATATGGTAACCCCCAGGGCATATCTCCCAGTGACAAAGGGGAAGGCGGATAGGGCTCAGCGCGGCAGTGTGCAGAGTTCGATTCCCCGCAAGGTGGAATTGACTTTGTTATTTAATGAGGAATTTTTTTACAGAGGTAATCTAACTTAGTTTGTTTCATGTTGGTCATCCAACTTTAATTTATTTCAGTTTAATCTCCTCGCTTACATTTGTATATAGATTTAATCATTCTATCTATAATCGTAGTAGAAATTAATGGTGATTCCACAAAGATAATGAAATCAATGACCTATACGGTTTGCAATTGATTTGTCCAATAACTTGAAAGGAGACCGCATGGAATAAAAGCAGGTTGAAATGAAATGACAACAGCTAAACATATGGTTAAAATTAGGTAGAAAATCAGAAATAAACAGGGGCTTATAATTTTTAATTGGACTCACGGTTACCTTAGGTCAAGATTAATTTTGAAATAAAAATATAAGTTAGGTGATAAAAATTAAACAAATTAAAGTTAAACTAGTTTCTACCGATATTGGGGTTACCTTCTTTGAAATTTAACGGCAAATTGGGGTTACCTTCTTTGAAATTTACCCCAAAATTAAGAAACTCGAATAGATCTGCAAAGTCGTCTTCTTTAAAATGGAAAAATACAACCCCCAGACAAATATAGGACTTCGGCATGAAAATTGAAAAGTCACCCTAGGCCTAACTCTTCGACATTTACAATTGTATATTTATAGTAAAATACAATTGCATTTATCATTGTTTACTTCACCCTGCTGACTTGTTATATCGTCTGCAACCCCAAATCAAAGCTTCAGTGATTGTTTGCGTTCGTGTCTATTATTTTTATTTCAATTTTTGTTTCCTGTTTCGGTTGTGTTAAATTTTGCTGTAAAATTTTGGGTTTTCAGATCTATTGGGAATGGCGGATGAAAGAATTCATCCGTCGAGTTATGTGAAATTGACAAAAGAACAAACGCCTCTCGAGGAGATTCAACCCGGCGAGCTCAATCAACCTATTGATGTCCCTCAAGTATGGTTTTCCTTTTCTCTGTATTTGTATTTTTATAAATGGGCTTTTATTTATTTTTATTTATTTGATCTCTCTGTATATCGATCTTTACGATGTGTGTGGTGATTGAGTTTGATAAATACATTACTGAAGCAAATATTTAAAAAAATATGTTCCTTCCTTATGAGAGAATGAACAAATAAAAGTGTAATCAAATTGCGTTGAACGATCGTAGATAAATAGGACCAGGACAAAATACGTTCAAGTAAATTTCCTTATTATCAAATATACATTACAAATTGTGAGATACAAATTACTAAATACTCTAGAAGCTACAATTGAGAGCAAACTAATTTCTCGATCAATCGCCAAACAAGAGGGTGAACTGGCCTTGGTCGTTGTTCTGATCGCACTGCTGCAAGGATAGGCAGAGAGGCTGAGAAGCACTCTCAACAAACAAAAAGGAAGAAAAGCACCTTCAAATCGCCTACCTAATTGCATTGCTGCAATAATAGGCAAGGAGACTGAGAAGCATTCTCAACAAGTAAAGTGACTTGAAAAGCATCCTCAAAAATTGCCTTCCATTATTGAACTCCTTATAAAAAATATGGAGATGATGGGAAGAACTTTGCTGACCAAAAAATATTTTCTATATCTTCCATACCAAAGGTGACATCAAAACAGATAGCAAAATGGGCGGATCAAATGATCCATTTCTATGGAAGACGAAAATTTTGAATCAATTGTTAAGATGCCAAACGATGACAGCAAATTAGTTTTTGAAGAAAAGAATGGAAATGAAAACGATAAGTGCGAAATACACACGCATTTATAGAGACGTGAAGGTGAAAAGACAAAATGTGAATGGCCACATTCGTGCCTAATAACTGAAACGTCTTGGGAAAAGAGACGCAAATACTAAGGAAGAATGCACATGAATCTTAGCATAAAGCAATTAAATTCTTGGGAGGTTGACGATTAAGGACAATGTCAATTAAACACGCAAGTAGACAAATTAGTCATTCATTAATGACGATAACTGATGTTACATTCAAAATTAGCAATGACCATTAGTGCGAAGTTACAAAAGGAAAGTTAAGGTATTGAATGTATTAATTACAATTTACCTCAGGCCGAACGAATTTTTTACCCAAGTCTTCCCCAATCTTCGCTTTGTTGAGAAGAAGCGACATTTAATTCAGCTACAAAATCGTCATCAACTTCCAGCTTTTTATACTGCTCAACTAAAGACTTGGTTCGTTCAATTCTTTGCTTGAAGCTCCTTCATCTCCGCAGCCAAACTTGTCATCAAAGAGTCTTCGACCATAACGTCGGAAGAGATTTCTTTCAATTCGTCCTCGGCTTTGTTAATCTCTAGAAGTAAAGACTCTCTTTCAGATGTAGTACGAAGATATTGAGTACTACTGGCTTTCAGTTCAACATTTTTGGCTAGTAAGAAGAGGATATCAAAGTGAACAACCTTCAACGTCGCTTTAAAGTCAGCAGAAACATTGAGTGACGAAAGTGTAAGTGCTTGCGCCAATTTTGCACTCAACAACTCAAGCTTATCCTTATGTTTAGTAGCACTAGCCGGGCCGATATTCATGTCCATGAAAGACACGTACTCAAATACCGACTACTTGAGAAACTTCATATCTTCCTCTGAAGAAGCAGAAGGATGACTGGTTGAAGTAGGGCGAGATGTCTTGACTTGCCCCCAGGAAGTAAACAAGTCCTGGATGAAACGCACAATGTCATCAGTATCCTGCAAAGAAAAGTGCCAATATTGAGGACTTTCACTACAATAAATGAAGCGAAAATGAAAGTGAAGCAAAATGTTACCTCATTAGCAATCTTGGGAAGTTCAGGCATATCACCAGTAGGCTCCACCACCTGTGGGAAATTTCTCTTATCTGGGCGAGAGGACTCTGCCACAACGGGCAGGGCCATGAGAGCCTCTGCATAATTCAAGAAGTAACGAATCAGAAACCAGTAACATAAGCAAAGATAAAATATCAAAATATGTATTACCTTCTGGTCCGACATTTGGGGGGTCGGCGCCCTGGGAAGAAGGTGGCCCTTCTACTGGTTGTGATGAAGGTTCTGGAATTAAGGGTTTCTCTTTAAGCATAATCCATTCATCAGCTGATTTGGACGAAACAGTTTCAGTAGAAAATGATGGAGCAGGAGCTGCCAAAACCAAAGCTTTCGAATGAGAGGTTGAACTTTTCTGAGAAATTCAGGTAAACCATTAGTACATAGAAAAGTATGTTTAGGAATAAACAAATTCAATTACCTTTCTCCTAACGATGAGAGGAGCGTCGTCATCATCATCTTGCAAAGTGGGAGATGCCAAAGCTGGTCGTTTGCGGTTTAAAGTACTTTTAGCTGCAGTAGCCTTGGCAAGTAGAGAAGCAGATGGATGGATAGAATGTTTAGCACGAGCAGGGGAGGAAGGATTCCTAATGGACACAGGGGTGACCAAAATGGAAGAAGTAGCGGGAGTGTCTGGTTGGTCCAGTAAATGGAAGGCACGATTAGCATCAGTTACAAACAATCGACGTGTTACTAATGGTCAAAGCTGTTCAAAAAGAGGATGGACAGAACAGCTAGAATTGAAAGGGGCTAATGAAAATTTGCTCGTCAAAAGAATGTTGCGAGCATCTATAGCTTGTGCCTCTGCCTTATTAATAGTGTGAAAACGGTTTGCCAAATTTTTGGAGTAACAGGGAGGAACAGACCAAGTTTGGCCAAAACCAAGTTGGCGAGCAAAAAATTGGGGAGCATATATTTCAACCCCAGCTTTGGCATTAGTTCCAGTTAAGATATCGTGGAAAAATTCCCTCCCAATCAAAAACTGAACCCAAACAAGCAGAGAGGCACTCGCACTGTTTAGGGTGGATAGAGGTTGCACATAATCTGGAGTCAAATGAGCACGAAAAGAAAAGAAGGAATGAATCAAATTTAAGGTATAAAAGAATGAAAAAATGTCCCTACTGGACATATTTACAGGGGTCAGTGGATCAATGGCTAGCCCATAGCAGCTAGCAGAACGATTGAAAATGGATGGAGCACCAAGTGGCGGAAAATATGCTCTCAACCACAGTTGAGTAAACCAAAGGAGGCCACTGCCAGTGGGAGATGCACCATTCTTCAGTTGAAACTGAAGGGAAGCCATGCCTCTATAAAGGGCGGCTAAAAAGAAGGAACATAAGTTGAAAGGTCTACCACGCGCCAATTCATGCGCTATGGGTAAGTAGCTCATAGAAGGTTTCATACTTGGCACGCAAAGAATATATTTACAGAGCCAAATTTGAAGAAAAGCCACACGCTCAGCATGGGAAGGTTCAGCGTTTGAGTGATTATAAAAACCTTGCAGGCTTGAATAGGACTCAATAAGTTTCTTATCAAATTTCGGGGCAACACTGGAAATCAAGATACCAGGAAAGATGGTATCGCCCAAAGGTAGAAGATTTACTAGGGCTCCAACATCCCTTAAATTAATAGACATAGGGCCAAGAGGGAAAACGAAGGTGTTATACTCAGAAGACCAAAAACTCAAAGCAATAGGAAAAAGCACTGGGTCAAAAATCGGGGGTTGAAGAGAAATTTCTAATAAATCTGAAATCCTAGCATGATCAAAAATCGCCTTGGTGGGGCCATGACTCACAAGACGTGTATGCCATCTACGAAAAATAACATCAGCTTTGGGTCAAGTACGAATACCTTTTTCGCGAATCGGCCTCAATGGCAGAGAGTTCAGGAATAGAGGACCTTGAGTGCAAGGGAATAGCTGGCCCACCGCCACTTGTTCGACGGCTTCGGCATTATTAAACGATAGACCCAAATAGAATTCATTGAGGTCAGCACTAGCTTGTGCAAGGAAGTTTGAATTTACATATGGCCTAATAAGGATTTTCTAGAGATCTTCAAAACTAAAAGAATCATCAAATTGAGTTTGTGAAGTCGTCATTGGAAACAAAGTACAGATTTGATAAGGTTTGCTTGAGAAACGTAGCAGAGAAGCAAGAAGATGAACAGTAAAATAGTGAGGAAGAAGCGCGAAATATAGAGACGTGGTTTAGTGGTGCGAGAAAAGGCGTGTCCTTTTGGTTTATAGGGGTTTGTAACGTTGCACCTTTTCAGACTGTAGAAGGAAATAATGATTGAAATTCTTGAAAATTTCAGGTATTGCTGGAAAATACAAAGTGAATATGGCAAAGATTAATAATTAGTATTAATTCTACCATATTAGGGGGTAATTGTTGATACACTAAAAGTGCAACCCAAATCAGATAGCTCAAAGAGTGAAGCCCAATTGGGAAATTCAGGATAAAGGTCCAAACAAGATTATTGATGAATGCGGTGGAAGCCCACGAACACGGTAACATCATCGTCCAAACTTGTAAGACGCCCATAATCTGAACGAATAGAATACCTTACGATCGCCCAGAGCGATGGACCCGTTCTCACCCAAACCTTCGAATCGCCTAGGATCTCAGCAAGCATAAAATATTATGGTTATCCAGAATAACAGTTATTAAAGCAGTTATTGAGTGATTTTATCGCATTTCACGATTCAAAGGAGCCCAGTTGAAGGCAGTTGAACGACAAAGAGTAATGACAGCAGTTAGGGATGGCAGTTCCACGATAAGTTAGCCACCATAAAGAAAGTGGGTAGTTATACAACAATCAAGTAGTTTCCAAGCGGTTTGTCACGAAGAAATCATCAAAGGAATATAAAAGGAAGAGAAGACATAGAGAAAAGGACCACGAATCAAATACTCTCAAACAGAGAATATTTAATTTCAATTCCTTAGTTTAAATTTAAACATTTCTTTTAGTACTCGTGTGCTTGTGTCCCTTAGAGGCATTCTGTTTAGTTCCAATTGCAAATCATTGTCAATAAAACACCCATTTTTGGGATTTTGTCTTAAGAGGTATATTTCTTACACAATCGTCTGATTCCTTTTTAATTGTTAGCGACTACCCGCGCGAAACACGTTCAATCACGAGTAAAGCCATAAGGAGAAAGATAAAGCCAATAAGAGTTAATTTCAACTTGAAGTTTTACTATACAGGTTAGGATTTGAATTCTTGGTGCACGTAAAGATAGATGAAAGTGAGAACAACATATGGACATTGATGGTTATTTATGTCATTTTAGTTTTGGTTATTTTAGTAAAGGGTAATTAGCACAAAACATCCCTACCTTTCGATATTTTTGTGGAAAACGTCCCTACCTTTCATTTTTTGGCGGATTACACCCTTACCTTTACCTTTTTTTTGCGCAAAACGTCCTTCTGTCAACTCTCCATTAAAATGCTCCGTTAAATCAAAAAGGTAATTAGCACAAAAGGTCCCTACCTTTCAAAGTTATTGTGCAAAACGTCCCTACCTTTTATTTTTTTAGCATAATTAGCAGAAAATGTCCCTACCTTTCAATATTATTGTGCAAAACGTCCCTACCTTTCATTTTTAGCATTTTTACCCCTACATTTCACCTTTCATTGCGCAAAAGGTCATTTTCATCCATTTTTTCAATAAAATGACGATTTTACCCTCATATTGAAATAAAACAAAAAGAAAAGAAAAAATGATTAATTAATTGCAATCATAGTTCTAAATCTTTCAAAACATTACGGTAGTGGAGTCCGATAGGTATTGTGGTCGAAAAGTGGTGCTACATGGATCTATAGGTGGTGGCTTGGTGGGGTTGTGAAAGTGGCAGTAGTGGAGAATTTAGGATTTATCTGTAATGTTTTGAAAGATTTAGAACTATGATTGCAATTAATTAATTATTTTTTTCTTTTCTTTTTGTTTTATTTCAATAGGAGGGTAAAATCGTCATTTTATTGAAAAAATGGATGAAAATGACCTTTTGCGCAATGAAAGGTGAAATGTAGGGGTAAAAATGCTAAAAATGAAAGGTAGGGACGTTTTGCACAATAATATTGAAAGGTAGGGACATTTTCTTCTAATTATGCTAAAAAAATAAAAGGTAGGGACGTTTTGCACAATAACTTTGAAAGGTAGGGACCTTTTGTGCTAATTACCTTTTTGATTTAACGGAGCATTTTAACGGAGAGTTGACAGAAGGACGTTTTGCGCAAAAAAAGGTAAAGGTAAGGGTGTAATCCGCCAAAAAATGAAAGGTATGGACGTTTTTCACAAAAACATCGAAAGGTAGTGATATTTTGTGCTAATTACCCTTCAGTAAATAAAAAAAATGTGGTGGTTCAAACAAATTTTATTGTGGTAATATAATTATTAATTACCCTATTTCTTAATACTTTTAACACTAATTATTAATTAATAAAGGAGAAAAAAATTAAAATTTTCTAGGTTAATAATATTTATCGGTCTAGGTGATAGTACTTATATCATTTAATTACAAGTTTAATTAAATATAAGAATTTATAACCGATATTCTGACATCTAAGTTGATGTTCAACACCATTAATATTAGATAGCATTGTTAACAAATAAAAATTGCTGAGGACAAAAGGACATTGTCCAACCAAGTATAAAATTTTGTTCTATCCAAGAAACCCAGTTTTGTGCCTGTCCACCAATTTTTTTCTCGGTACACACTCTTTCTGCAATCTTATTTGAGTTCATTCTCATTTTAATCAATAATCACTTTTTTCCATACACAGATTTCAACCAAGAATGACACAGTATACAAGCTGGAACAAAGCTCCCTGCACAGGCCCTGTACAGGGGCTCTCACATGGGGGTGGACTCCACATGTGGACCCCATGTGTGGGGTCCACCCTCATGTGTGTGTACCTGTACAGATCCTGTGCAAAAGGGTCTGTGCAGATAGCACAACTAATACAAGCTGGTAATCTTTCTAGCAAAGAGAGACGGCATTGACAACCTCATCAAGACTTTTCAATACGTATCAAAACTTGTTCATTGGCATGTTGAAAAAACACGTCCCAATGTAGCCTCCAGGGCCAAGCAATGGGAAGTGGCAGTTCCGAAGTGGACAGTTTCTTGCCGGCTTTAACGCACTAAGGCAGAATCCGTGTCCCACCACGACATTCTGGATGCTTTTCGTGCTTGCGAACGCTGGCGAAATTGTATACTTCTTCTTTGACCACTTTCTTTGGCTGTCAAGAATTGGAGTGTTGGATGCAAATTTGGCTACGAGAACCAGTTTCTTATCAGCATTTGGTTACATATTTTTCATCGTATCTAATTTTATACTCATTCAAGAGGGGATTCAGACAGAAGGGAAGATTATTAAATCAAAGGATTCAAATGAAAAAATAAAGAAAATTAGGGTTGATAGGGTGATGAGACTAATGGCTATGGCAGCTAATTTAGCACATCTGATTGTAACCATGCTGTTACACTTGGAATTAGTGGATTGGTTTCTGCATGGGATGGTTGGTATAGAAATTGGCCTTAATGTGTTACCTGTATTCTTGTGTACAATGATGAAGTGTTATTATATATGAAACAAATTTGAAATTTTTTTTACTTTAATTGTGAAAATTGTTTCTATAGTTCGTCAATTTCATCATATACATCTGGTAAGATGGAAGTTAAAATCTTGTTAATTATACTGCTCAATAGGGTCCAATTCAATTATTACATACCAAATATGCATTAATCGTTCACATTTGCAGTCAATTGGTCACTAATAACTTACTCTCATTGGTCTCACTTTGATTTCTCTTTAAAAAATTAAACATAAAAATAAATAAATAAATTATTTTCTTCTCCGGTACGACTCCATCACATCCTTTTTACAATTCCTATGCACCAAAATATCGATAACTTTGAAAAAGAAAAAAAAACGAAAACATAAAAATGTTTGCTAGTACTTAAACATTACTTAGGTGTTACTTTTATGAAGAGTATATACCTTGTGGAAAAGTAAATCTAGCCCTTGTTTTAGGCCAATTTTAAGGGAAAGAATGTATTTTAAAATAGTGATTGATGGAGAATGTGTGGTTAAAAATTAAGTCACTTGAGTTTGTGTATGATATTATTTTATTAAAAAATATGTGATTGAAAATAAATTTTGAGAAGAATGAGTATAAACAAGAGCCTAGTTTAGAAAATAAGTCACTTATAAACACTTTGAACTTAGATTTCTTCATCCCTGTCGTGAGCAATGGGCTGGAGTGAGCCAAACCAAAATGACCAAATCTTGCGTCAATAATTTGATGATAAATTACGAGTGAAACATTTTACACTCGATGAATTTGTTATGTTACAAGAATGCTATAAATACATAACCCTTTTGTTAACCGATTGAAAAGTAAAAAAATTAATTAATGTATTTTGTTTTGAAATAAGTTAACCTGTGGACCACTCCATTTTTTGCTTAAGTAGGGTACAAGATCGTGATTGCTGTATGTGGTTCGGTCGACAAGTGCAAACCTTCTAGGCGGACTTTCATCGTGTTCCAAATGCTGTTATTTTTGTAGATATTATTTCTCTTTTTGTCGATATAAATTGTGGTTCTTATTTTTTATTCTTCGCACAGGAATTAAAATGTAACAACCTTCTATCATTGGAGACAAATAGCTCTATTCGGACAGAGTTTCTGTCTTATTTTCTTTCGCCATTCATTTCAGATTATTTGGATTAGTACAGAGTTGTTGACAGTGAAAAAGATAAAAAGGATCAAACAAGGAAAAATTTAGAAAAAGAGATGAAAAGAAAAAACAAGGAAAATAATTAAAACATGAGATGGGGCGGCCACTGAAAAAGTAAAGTAACGAATCTTTAAGCCCCGTTTGGCCTCCATTAAATTACATTTTTTTTTCTTTCCTATTTTCAAACATACAATCTTTCATAAAATTATATTACACTTAAATCGAAAAAAATTTCATCTTTTTCAATCACTCATTTTTCAAAAAAAACACCATTTCACCCATTTTCATTACCAAGAAATGGGGGCCAAACAGGAGCTAAATGAGGAAATAAAAGGGTTGAACTCCAACCTTAAGGGCCCCCACCGACCCTGCCCTGAGCCATCGTGGAGGAGGTAAATCGCAGGATGTGCCTCCCAGGAGTCAGGATGGGGAGCACATGGATAGGTCAAGGCTGTTAACCTATATGGTAACCCCCAGGGCATATCTCCCAGTGACAAAGGGGAAGGTGGATAGGGCTCAGCGCGGCAGTGTGCAGAGTTCGATTCCCCGCAAGGTGGAATTGACTTTGTTATTTAATGAGGAATTTTTTTACAGAGGTAATCTAACTTAGTTTGTTTCATGTTGGTCATCCAACTTTAATTTATTTCAGTTTAATCTCCTCGCTTACATTTGTATATAGATTTAATCATTCTATCTATAATCGTAGTAGAAATTAATGGTGATTCCACAAAGATAATGAAATCAATGACCTATACGGTTTGCAATTGATTTGTCCAATAACTTGAAAGGAGACCGCATGGAATAAAAGCAGGTTGAAATGAAATGACAACAGCTAAACATATGGTTAAAATTAGGTAGAAAATCAGAAATAAACAGGGGCTTATAATTTTTAATTGGACTCACGGTTACCTTAGGTCAAGATTAATTTTGAAATAAAAATATAAGTTAGGTGATAAAAATTAAACAAATTAAAGTTAAACTAGTTTCTACCGATATTGGGGTTACCTTCTTTGAAATTTAACGGCAAATTGGGGTTACCTTCTTTGAAATTTAACGGCAAATTGGGGTTACCTTCTTTGAAATTTAACGGCAAATTGGGGTTACCTTCTTTGAAATTTAACGGCAAATTGGGGTTACCTTCTTTGAAATTTAACGGCAAATTGGGGTTACCTTCTTTGAAATTTAACGGCAAATTGGGGTTACCTTCTTTGAAATTTACCCCAAAATTAAGAAACTCGAATAGATCTGCAAAGTCGTCTTCTTTAAAATGGAAAAATACAACCCCCAGACAAATATAGGACTTCGGCATGAAAATTGAAAAGTCACCCTAGGCCTAACTCTTCGACATTTACAATTGTATATTTATAGTAAAATACAATTGCATTTATCATTGTTTACTTCACCCTGCTGACTTGTTATATCGTCTGCAACCCCAAATCAAAGCTTCAGTGATTGTTTGCGTTCGTGTCTATTATTTTTATTTCAATTTTTGTTTCCTGTTTCGGTTGTGTTAAATTTTGCTGTAAAATTTTGGGTTTTCAGATCTATTGGGAATGGCGGATGAAAGAATTCATCCGTCGAGTTATGTGAAATTGACAAAAGAACAAACGCCTCTCGAGGAGATTCAACCCGGCGAGCTCAATCAACCTATTGATGTCCCTCAAGTATGGTTTTCCTTTTCTCTGTATTTGTATTTTTATAAATGGGCTTTTATTTATTTTTATTTATTTGATCTCTCTGTATATCGATCTTTACGATGTGTGTGGTGATTGAGTTTGATAAATACATTACTGAAAGATCTAAACTTAGTGAATTTGAACTCTTAACTGTGTATGCCTATGTGTACTTTTGTGCCTGCTAGGGCTTGGATTTCGAGTAGGAAAGGTTTCTTTTTCAATTTTGAATTGTATATAAGTTTCTTAAGTTTGGCATACGCATTTTCAGGTTAAATGGATTGTTGTGCGCTTGGACCATGTTATCGTCTTGTGTTCAAATACTGGTCTTTCTAGTGTCTGATGCTCATCATTGTCAACAAATAGTTAGATCCTTGTTTTATTCAACTCTTGCTCTTTTTTGATTTGATTTTCTTCTGCTTTAATAAGGAAGGTACGGAAAGATTTGGGCTTGTAGTATCAGCAACTCAATTTTCCTCCTAAAAGAAATCACAAAGCCATTTCTATACCGAAGTTCATGCTTCCCTCATTTACGCACTTATACCTTGCTTTCTTGCCAATACAATTCCCGTACTTGTAGGACTTGGGAATGGAATGGAATGAAGCTCCATGATGTGGGAATGAACAGACTTTATAGCAGAATACTTTGGTGAAAGCACTCAGAAGAAAGGAGTTTTTTCAATCTTGCTCTGTTGCTAAATGCTAATTCTTTGAATTGTCAACAACATAGCATCCCACAACGCTTAGATTTTGTACTTGATAGTTTAATCTGTCTTATTGCACAAACCAGTGGAACTGTGAAGGAAAGACCAAATCTTGTATCTACAACAAACAAGTAACAAGCCCTGAGTATACTTTGTCTCTCTGTCTGCACACATGTAGTGGCCGTGGAGGGAAATTATTGGCCTAAGCCC
>NW_019249362.1:0-1343 GCF_002742605.1 Olea europaea var. sylvestris
ACGAAATTTTAATTAAGGTGTGGGGGATGTAGAACCCCAAATAATTCTAGACACCTTAGTGGCACTAAAACATGAATATTGGACGACTAAAGTATACTTCAGATTTTTAGTCTCATTTGAGACCCATTTTCGACATAGGAAACATTCGGTTTGGAAAATGATATCTAAATAAAAGTTGTAGTTCTTTGAGTTAGCTTTCCAACGCACTTTGAATTACCTCAATCGGATATCTGGAGAAGAAGTTATGATAGAAACACTGAAAACTGTGCAGTGTCAACGGGACTACAACGGGTTGACCGAAACTGCCTGAAATGAAAATTCTCATTTTTCTCTAGAATTTAAATATTTATTTTCATCAATTATTTTCTCAAAGGGTCACTCATGTTTTTGGCAATAAAAGCCTCACTAAATTGAAGCATTTAACCTCAAACTTAAATGGCACCCATGTTTTCTCTCTTAAATGAAATTTGACCCTTCATTTGCTTTAAGTTATGGGATATTTACCTATAAATAGAGACCTCATTTCACTCATTTTTTCTCACACCTAAAGCAAGAGCTTTTACATACTAAAGAAAGAGTTTCCAAGAGAGAAAAAGAGAGGGAGGAAAACTATTTGTCCTAGAAGTTTAAGAAGGGTTTTTAAGCATCAATTCTCAACGATTATCAAACATCCAAGGAGTGCATTTCTTTCAACGTCCAAGTTTCATCGAAGTTTTCAATCCAAGTTTTCAAAGTTTCAAAAGCATCAATCAAGGTAGGTAGAGGTGCAATGTGTTTAATCGTGTTAAGTTATAAGTTTCGATTCATGTTAATGTTTGTATGTCAAATGGTACTCCGGTACGACATATCCCTTAATGGTTATATGTCAAATGGTACTCTGGTACGGCATACCCCTCTATGTTGAAGAAATGTTCGTATGTCAAATGGTGCCCTCGGGTACGGCATACCCCTTCATGTCAAATGGTGCCTCCGGGTACGACATGTATGAAAAGTTATAAAGTTAATGTTTTGAAATATATAGCTTGATCACGAATGCACCTATGACACCTGTTAAGTTTTTCAACTCACGAGTTTAATCCCATCTGTACAAACTGAAGGAATTCTACCTCGGGCATGGATGGAGAAGAAGATGGAGAGTGATGCAACGAGCCCATGGAAATCCGGTGAATAAGTGATTTGGATTTATTTTTATGAAATGTTTTCCAATGTTATTTCATTAAAATTTTGAATAAAACAAAATGCGAGAACAAGTTACGTTTTCTTCAAATAAATTACATTTTGTTGTTTTGAAAAATGATACAATGTTTTTGTTTAAAGTGTTTGAAGTATTCTTATTTAAATTA
>NW_019249363.1:0-1343 GCF_002742605.1 Olea europaea var. sylvestris
AATTAGACTAGCAATTCGCCAAAAATGAACAAACCCGAAGTTATCTTGAAATGAAAAACCACTTTTCTTTGGCTCGATTCCAAACGAATTAGGCTAGCAATTCGCTAAAAATGAACAAACCCGAAGTTATCATGAATCCAAAATCACTTTTCGTTGGCTAGATTCCAATCGAATTAGACTAGCAATTCGCCAAAAATGAACAAACTCGAAGTTATCATAAATCGAAAACCACTTTTCTGTGGCTCGAATCCAGTCGAATTAGACTAGCAATTCGGCAAAAAGGAACAAACCCGAAGTTATCATGAGATCAAAAGCCATTTTCATTGGCTTGATTCTAATCAAATTAGACTAGCAATTCGCCAAAAATGAACAAACAAGTTATCTTGAAACGAAAAACAACTATTCTTTGGCTCGATTCCAATCGAATTTGGCTACCAGTTCGCCAAAAATGAACGAACCGAAGTTATCATGAAATCTAAAACCACTTTTCGTTGGCTCGATTCCAATCGAATTAGACTAGCAATTAGCCAAAAATGAACAAACACGAAGTTATCGTGAGATCGAAAGCCACTTTTCATTGGCTAGATTCTAATCAAATTAGACTAGCAATTCGCCAAAAACGAACAAACCCGAAGTTATCTTGAAATGAAAAATAACTTTTCTTTGGTTCGATTCCAATCGAATTTGGCTACCAATTTGCCAAAAATGAACAAACCCGAAGTTATCATGAAATCTAAAACCACTTTTCGTTGGCTAGATTCCAATCGAATTAGACTAGCAATTCGCCAAAAATGAACAAACTCGAAGTTATCATAAATCAAAACCCACTTTTCATTGGCTCGATTCCAATCAAATTCGACTGGCAATTCAGCAAAAAGGAACGAACCCGAAGTTATCAATAAATCAAAAATCACTTTTGATTGGCTCGATTCCAGTTGAATTAAACTAGCAATTCGCTATAAACGGATAAACCCGAACTCATCAAGAAATCAAAATTCACTTTTCATTGGCTTGATTCCAATCGAATTAGACTAGCAATTCCCCAAAAAAGAACAAACTCAAATTTTTCATGAAATGAAAACCCACTTTTCATTGGCTCGATTCCAATCGAATTAGACTAGCAATTCTCCAAAAATGAACAAATTCGAAGTTATCATAAATCAAAAACCACTTTTCATTGGTTCGATTCAAATCGAATTAGACTAGCGTTTCGCCAAAAATGAGCAAACCCGAAGTTATCTTTAAATGAAAAACCACTTTTCTTTGGCTCGATTCCAATCGAATTAGGCTAGCAATTCGCTAAAAATGAACAAACCCGAAGTTATCATGAAATCTAAAACCAC
>NW_019249364.1:0-1343 GCF_002742605.1 Olea europaea var. sylvestris
AAAAAAAAAAAGTTAAAATCTTATCATTTTTACTATCCACTTGTCAAGTATTACTTGGATAATCTTGACTAAACTCTTTTTCAGGTGGCGAAAGAAAATAAAGCCACCTTACCCTCAATTGGTCTTTTAATTATCAGATTCCACTCCTTCTACAGTAACTAAATTGAACAGAAAAATGTAATTATGCAACCTACCTCAATGATTCAGAAGGATACCTATCAATAACACGGAGCATCCTTATATAATGATTTCTTCGTGCAGCTATGCATAGGTCGGGAGCACACAAACATTTGATGAACAAGAAAGATGACGAGAATTTGGAATGGCTAAAAGTCTTCAAGTAAGATAATTTGTATCTATATAAAGAAGAAAAGTTAAAATTCGTATAAGCTCTTGTCATAGGCATCATTTTTGGCCTCTTTCTTTTCTTCCATTCAGCAAGTATGGGCTATATAGCAAGAGTAAGGTCAGAGTCGATGTCGAGAAAGTCAAGCCATATTACCTCTCTTTCATTGAAAAGGTGAGATCAAGTTTCAACCTAAACACTAAATGCACAATTCGTTTTGACTAGACAATATAATGAACAAAATTTTAACATACTATGAAATTTGAAATCGTTCATGTTGATCAGTGTTCCTAATTTAATTGAAAACCTCTCTTGATAGAAACCAAATTTATTCCCCTCATGTGACCCTTGTATCTTTCGATGAAAGATGCAAACATGATAAAGAACACATATTGAAATCGTATAAAGCATAGAAGTATATTACTATCCTCTATCGAATCTTACAATATTTATTATATAGTGCTTAAACCCTATGGTCTCTTTCTAGCCTAACATATTGAAATTACAAGAAATCATATTCAAGTGGAAAGATATAACCCAAATTTTTGATAAATTGAGAATATGAAGATGAATCTTGAAATCCTGAATCTCTTCAATTGTTTCCCTATGAATCCCCACTTGCACCTCTCTTCTTTGCCCAAAAACCAAGTTTGAATCTTCACTTGATTGAATTCTTGCAAGTCCACTTCAATTCTCTCACAAAAACTATGAAATTTTCTTCTTTGATAATAACATTTTTTGAATATTGGAGTATTAGATGTATTTGATAGATGTATGACAGGTTTTTTAATGTATTCTGCTGTTAGGTATTTGTATGAGTCAAAACTTGGTTGAAAATCACATCCAAATTGGTTTCCAAAAGAGTTACAATCGAATAAGGAAAGTTACCTTCGTGCGTGGATTTTTTGTCTCTGCAATGTAGTCAGTATTTTGATCATAACTTTATCTTTCGATATTCCATTGAGTTGATTCAAAAAGATAAATCAAATGGCTAAAA
>NW_019249365.1:0-1342 GCF_002742605.1 Olea europaea var. sylvestris
GCCAACATTAGTTTAGACAAGGAATGAGGTAATATTCAAAAGGGCTGTGCTATTTGCACAGGACCTTGTGCACACCCTGTGCAAGGAGAAATATCCTATTCAAAATGTTGGAGTTTTTTACACCATTTGGTCAACAGAAAAATTAACAAATTCGTATACACAATTATTGTTACAAATCAGATTTATTATAGTAATTAATTCTAGTTTATTGTATTAAGTTAATGTTTGAGCCCATTAAAAAAAATAAAATTAAAACTCATTTCTAATCACACAATCTCTAAATAATATAATTTTACACATAAATTCAAAACTTTTCTTTACTTTTTATCTACACAAACCCTAAAAAATCACTATTACAATATTTATTTTTCCGTAAAATAGGTTTCAAACAAACCCTAAATTTCGATAAATGTGCATAACCTTATGGTTCAAAATTTTTGCTATCATAACCAAAATCATTTCTGAACAAGCTCATTCATCAATTATGTCAATATAGGATCAAATTGATCTCCGTTACAAATATTATAACTAATTTCAGCAATGTTGATGTATATCAATACAATCAAATAACATAGATGAAGTATGAATATGTAGCATGAAAATTACATATAATGTGATCTAATCATTTATGTTTTTAACTGATCGTACTTTATTCATTGAGATTAAACAAAAAACTTTAATCAAAGTGAAAATAACTTAGTAGTTTATTTCTACAGAATAAACCGAATATCTATAAGCATAAAATGTGTCTGAATCAGGCAACAATTAAATACAAACTCCCACTTAACGACCATATCATCAAAATATGCAACACACATATGAGCAATATGCTTGTAAAAGACCCTAGGTAGTAGTCCTTTAATAAATGGATCTACAATCATAGAGTTTGTCTTAGTATGTTCTGACTGCATTTTCTAACTGAAATGGAATATTACGACGGAAGTATACATCCAGAATAGTCATAAGCTCACCATAGAAAGGAAGGATATGAAAAAGTTAAGGATTTTAATGAATTTCTAATTTAATTATAGAGTTTCTCTTGTGACTCTCAAATGATATTTTGTTTTCTAGTGTTGGGAGTCAACAAGATTTGTTTGAAGCTTGCCTAGAGCAGATACAGCCAAAGGAAAAAGGAATGCTTTTCAAGCCCAATGCTCTACCAATTGACCTATACACACAAAAAAAAAATGTAGTGAAGTAGGAAATAAGGAGGTGTCATACCCCTTGAAATTACAAAATAAATGCATTTGTCAAGTACTATATTTCCACTCCCATGTTCCCAACAGTTTGGAAGATATCTTGAGAAAAGGTTTTGGCAGCGGTGTATCCTATATGTACTCCT
>NW_019249366.1:0-1342 GCF_002742605.1 Olea europaea var. sylvestris
GTCAAATTAAATACCCGAACGGGTATCTGAATTGAGAACCGACGGGTACGGTTCGGTTCTCGGTTCTAGACCTAGAACCGAATAAGAATCGAATCTTTCTAATTTTTTTTTCTTTTATATTGAGTAAATCAAATTATTTTAATTTTTTCTAAACAAATTAATAAATTAACAATTTCTAAATCCAAAATTTTGGCCCAATAATTTGTTTCATTTTTAATTTTTTTATTTTTGGCCCAATTACCCATTTTATTGTTTCATTTCTTAGCCAAGCAAGATCAAATCCACTAAATAACCCTAAACACCAACACCAAAGTGCATAACGTTGTCTTGACTCTCGCACTCACTCTCGCAGCCTCGTTAATATTCCAAAACCTATACAATTATCGATCGACACTATGACCTCCGATCGAAACTGTGACCTTCCCAACCGAAACTTTGATGGTAGCGATCATTTGAACAATGTAGTTTACTAGTCTCTGACATTCCAAAACCATTAAATGTATCATTAGTTGTATTTATATAATGTTTTTATAAATGTTAAAAAAATTAATTATAGTACAGAACCGAACCGAACGGAACCGAACCCGAATGGTTCCATAATTATATTTGGACCCGACGGTTCCATTTACTAGATACCCGAAAAGTTCGGTTCGGTTCGGTTCTCTTTAGAACCGAACCGAACCGACCCGCGTCCACCCCTAGTTGTTGTTATTATAGTTATTTTGCAAAAATAGTCATGACCATTTCTTGCGTTGACTATTTTTTGCCTTAAATGTGACTCTTTATGATCATGTTAGTGATTGGGTCTATTTCATGTGACTATTTAAGATCATCTTTATCTTAATTTTGATTGTCAAATATTTATTAAATATGACTGTCTGTGACCATATCTTTTTTAAATGCGATGTCTGTGACTATACCTTTTTTAAATGTGATGTTTGTGATTTGATCTGTCTTAACTTTGATTATATGTGACCAGCACCATCATTATTGTGACTATATCCATGTTAACAGTATATTGTAATCTAATATGTGAACAATGATTTTTTGTGACCATTTTCTTGTTAATTGTGATTATTTGTGACCTTTTATGTGTTAATTGGGACGATGTGTGACCAAGTTTATGTTATAAGTGAGTACATGTGACAATGTCTGTTTTCACTATAAATATTTGTGCCCCTGTAATGTGTTCATTGTGACCTATTGTTATCTAGTTGCAACTTATTATTGTATGACTACAACTTATATTAATCAAAGACCAATATTATATGTTACAAATTATTTTTTGGTCATAACTTATCAAATTGAATAGTCAAACTCACTGTAAGGTTACAAATGATCA
>NW_019249367.1:0-1342 GCF_002742605.1 Olea europaea var. sylvestris
TGCATCCATCTCTTCATCTTCCTCTCCAACACTCTTCATATTTCATCATGTGGAGAAAACCAAAAGTCTTCAATAATCAACAAGATTGCTATCTTTGTACTTAAAGAGTTCATTCCAATGCCCTTTATCGAACATGTGCTTCTTCTTTTTGTTGGCTCCACAATCTTATTAAACAGTCGTGTGCAATTCAAATTTCTAAGTTGTTCAATGTATAAGTTTTTATTTAAGCTCACATCTTTTCCCATTATTTGTTCACGCTACATATTATAACAGAGTTCTCGCAACAGTTTTGGCCACACACTGTGGCTTCAATGTTACGAAACTTGGGAGTTCGCTTTTAGTGTATCAACATTGAGAAAGCCTAAAATAGGAAAAGAAGTAAATAATGAAAATTCAAATTTTGATTTCCTTTTGACATTTCGATACCAACTTGAGCTTGTAAAAATGTGGTGTTGAAGCATGTGACCTTTCATCAAGTCAATCTGATAACAATATAACAATCAAACAATAACATACCAAGCCAATTAGACATAACTTACAGCTAGACATTGAGCAATTATAAGCAACAAATCAATTACTAAGTTTATTGATTGGTTATCATTTCTTGCCTCAGATTTATGCATGAGTTTCTCATGCTTTCCGACAAACACTAGCCAATATTCATACGTTTGGACAAATAATGGAAAAAAGAGGAAACACAATCAACATGACATGTTGTTTCGTAATTCAATTGTAATTGTTCTTTGATAAAATGTTACTACGTATTTGACTTACCTTATGCAGTTCTAGTTTAGAAAGGCCTAGTACATAAAGAATAATACAAGAGAGATCATTTTTTGCTCCAACTTTTGTCTTTGTTGTGCATATGGTATCAGATCCTACAAATTTCAAACCAGCAATTCGATCTAACTAAGATTCAACTGAGCATACAGATTTTAAGATTGGTCTACTCAAACGAACCATCGTCTTACAAGGGCATAAATCCCACATCATTTAAATACCAACATAGATATTAACTAGTGGGGATAAGAAACAACACTCTTAGTCAAATTGAGCTTACTAATTGTAGAAAGTTAAAATTCACTAAACAATCGCACTAAAATCGCACCTTAATAATTTTTACTTTATAGTTTCGTCTCTCATGAGAAATCAAATCTTCAAGTGCAATCAGTAGTCTAGCCAACAATAAATAACGTATCTTATGATAAATGTGCGGTATTCGTGATAAGCATGTGACAAAGTTATTTCTTTTTTCGTTTATTTCACATTCTTTGTTAAAGATTCTACAACTAAAATCTTAGTAATAATCACATACAAGTGTGCTAGTGATGGAATTTTGAGG
>NW_019249368.1:0-1342 GCF_002742605.1 Olea europaea var. sylvestris
CGGCGCGATTTTTGTTTCCGATCAATCAGTCAAATTGGAGCCCATCTCGACACAGTCGTCAAAATTGATGAAATTACCCCCGGTGCGATTTTTGTTTCCGATCAATCAGTCATATTTGAGCCTATTCCGACACCGTCGCGAAAAATGACGAAAATGCCAGCGGCACGATTTTTTTTTTCGATCAATCAGCCAAATTTGGGCCCATTCCGACACCGTCGCGAAAAATAACGAAATTACCCCCGGAGCGATTTTTGTTTCCGATCAATCAGTCAAATTTGTGCCCATTTCGACACTGTCGCGAAAAGTGACGAAATTGCCCCCGGCGCGATTTTTGTTTCCGATCAATCAATCAAATTTGGGCCCATTCCGACACCGTCGCGAAAAATGACGAAATTGCCCCCGGCGCGATTTTTGTTTCCGATCAATCAATCAAATTTGGGCCCATTCCGACACCGTCGCGAAAATGACGAAATTACGCCCGGCGCGATTTTTGTTTCCGATCAATCAGCCAAATTTGGGCCCCTTCCAACAACGTCGCGAAAAACGACGAAATTACCCCCGGCACGATTTTTGTTTCCGATCAATCAGTCAAATTTGAGTCCATTCCGACACCGTCGCGAAAAATGACGAAATTGCCTCCGGCACGATTTTTTCCGATTAATCTGTCATTTAAGCCGATTCCGACACCGTCGCGAAAAAGGACGAAATTGCCCCCGACGCGATTTTGTTTCCCATTGATCTGTCAAATTTTAGCCGATTCCGAGACCGTTACGAAAAATGACAAAATTGCCCCCGGCGCGATTTTTGTTTCCGATCAGTCAGTCAAATTTGAGCCCATTCCGACGCCGTCGCGAAAAAGGAAGAAATTGCCCTCGACGCGATTTTGTTCTCATTGATCTGTCAAATTTTAGCCGATTCCGACACCGTCGCGAAAATTGACGAAATTGCCCCCGGCGCGATTTTTGTTTCCGATCAATCAGTCAAATTTGAGACCATTCCGACACCGTCGCGAAAAATGACGAAAATGCCCCGGCGCGATTTTTGTTTCCCATCGATCAGTCAAATTTGAGCCCATTTCGAAACCGTCGCGAAAATTGACGAAATTGCCCCCGGCGCGATTTTTGTTTCCCATCAATCAGTCAAATTTTAGCCGATTCCGACACCGTCGCGAAAAATGGCGAAATTGCCCACGGCGTGATTTTTGTTTCCCATCAATCAGTCAAATTTTAGCCGATTCCGACACCGTCGCGAAAAATGTTGAAATTGCCCACGGCGCGATTTTTGTTTCCCATCGATCAGTCAAATATGAGCCCATTCTGACATCGTCGCGAAAAATGACGGA
>NW_019249369.1:0-1342 GCF_002742605.1 Olea europaea var. sylvestris
TGGTATTTCACACGAAACCATTTCATCAACTTGTAAAGAATTTCTAATCTTAAAATTTGGTTTAAATATTAGAAGAAAATGAGTATGATGTAATCCTTTACTTTGGAATTCAATGACGTAAACATATGCAACTATAGGAGCCAACAACTTTCTCTTAACCAAATTTGTCTTTAATTGTTCAAGCTTGGCCCGAAATATTCGCACCAACAAATCTAGCCTATTCTGTATTTCATCATTGTGTCTCAATTCACGTTTTATTTCAGGCCAATTTGGATTACATGTCATCGTCAAAAACACATCAGGTTTTCCATACCTTTGAACTAAAGACATCGTATCTATATATATTTTTCTCATATTTCTAGGACCCCCAATAAAACCAGTAGACAACACCAATGTTCTACCAATTTTATAATATCTATTCTTACCATTTTGAACGCTATCTACAATTCCCTGATATACTTTTGCTCTTATAACTTTTTGGTTATTGTGAAAATTGTCCAATCTTGATGTTTCAATTTTAACATACATATCCATTACATATTGCTGTAAAAGTCTGCCTGTATGAAAAAAAAGACAATTGTTTTTAGACTTGATTTGGAACTTGTAGCAATAATATTCTCGACAAGATACTATCATCCATTTCCTCATTATCTTCAAAACTCCAAAAAATAAACATATATATCAATGAAACCCATTTATCATCTATTATTAATAATAAGATAAATACATTTAGTCAATAAAATATGAATTATTATAAGCAATAAATTTTACCATTATCTTCTATTTTCAAGAGCTCCTCAGCTGAGTGGAGATTATAATTTTTATTAAATTTTGACAAACTCAAAGTCGGGATACATTCACATTTACCTTCTCAATACTTTCATGCCATCCAAGTTCTCTATACGAGAAAAGTAATGGATATTGAAGTGGATCATAACAATCATAATAATATTGAATTTTATACACACTACCCGAATGTCCATAACTTAATAAATCCCGACCCCGAGTATTTTCAGATGGACCATCATCAACCCAAACTACAGCTACCTGTTCTGATGTTGGCAAATTATATGTTCTCTGATCAAGACCTGGATCACACCTCAGTAAAATTCGACAAGATTCTAGATCAGTAACTTCATTCAATGATCTGAAAAAGTTAGAATACAAATTTTTTTTTAAATATCCATCAACTTTCTCAAAGTTAATTCACAAAACCTATCTGAAGTATTAAGTCTATTACAAATTTCATTATCAGTATCATAGAAGTATAGTTGTAAATATGTTGGACGACAATCTAGCGGTACAAGAGAGTTTATAAAATAGTATATTTGTCCCTGAATTC
>NW_019249370.1:0-1342 GCF_002742605.1 Olea europaea var. sylvestris
GTTCCGATAGTGGTGCAAGATTCAGATCTATGATGTAGAAGATCTTCAATGTAGTGAGAAAAAAACTTCAATTTATCTTTCCATCGAGTGTAGTTCGTTCGATCGAATCGATCTAGCCATACCAAGTCTTGATTCATGAGTTTGATTGTCGCTATCGTTGCCTCACTTTCCATCGTAGAATAACGTTTGAGATTGTTGGAAATATTGAAGTGATGAAGATTGAACAAAAGAAATATGGCAACAAGATGAAATGAAATCATAAAATTGCCAAGAACAAATATGAAGGCTCGAACGTGGGATCACTGTCCTCAAACGTTATTTGCCCCTTCTCCGATATTTTCGAGATGCTTAAAGGTATTCTGGCAAATAATCTGAAAGATTGTAACAAGCCTTGTAAAGAATTTCACCAAAGCACAAGGTGAAATTCTCCAAAACTTAAAGAATACAAACATATGAATGTAAATAGGGATTTTGATTATTCTTAGAACAAAGTATGGATTGCAAGATGTTTTTCTAACATCTTTCCCTAAAACATGGCTCTCCTATATATAGCCATCGACCATTTCGTACAAGCCTTGTAAGGAATTTCACCAAAGCATAAGGTGAAATTCTCCAAAACTTGAAGAACACAAACATATGAATGTAAATAGGGATTTTGATTGTTCTTAGAACAAAATATGGATTGCAAGATATTTTTCTAACATCTTTCCCTAAAACATGGCTCTCCTATATATAGCCATCGACCAGAAGTACGAAATGGTGCCAAAAAATCAAGTGAAAATTCACCAATTTCAAATTTGTAATAGCCAAAAAGACCAAAAAAGGGTCAAAAAGTTGTACCATGTGACCGCATGGTACAAAACCATGCGGTCACATGGTTTACCCATGCTGAGACCAAATGGTCTCGACATATGGCCATGTGACCGCATGGCTTTGCATGGACCATTTTTTTTATTGTTGTTGGTTTTGAACAACATAATCATAGCAGATAGTGATATGCAAATCCCATCATACCATACTATTTCATTAGCTCTAGACTTATGTTTACTCTTATCCATGTTATTGTGTTTTCCATGGTTATTATCTCTAGCAGCTGGCCTTCAGTCCCATTACTATAATATCTATAGGGATTTAAGCTCTAGCTCTTTAGCTCGAAAATTTTGTAGCTGACACTTCGAATAGACCAAAATATTTCAAAGAAAACCATTGCTCAATTTGAACATAATTTAACATTTAAATATATTTCTATCAGGTATCCGTACTTAGGTCAGTTGATGATTTAAGACCAAAAGTATTTTAATATTGGTTAGCTTGGATTGTTGACTCTATTCACTCCTAATAC
>NW_019249371.1:0-1342 GCF_002742605.1 Olea europaea var. sylvestris
GAGTGATTGAAAAAGAAGAAAAAGTTTTCGATTTATGTATAATATTAATTTATGAAAGATTGTATTGTTGAAAATAAGAAAAAGAAAAATGAAATGAAAATTAATGGAGGTCAAACAGGGCTGAAATAGTCTTAAATTTTATTAAAAAAAATCCAATTTATATAATTTATCATGAGTGGATGAGCATTCAATTTCGAAATCGTTTCACGTCAAAACCAAAGGCTAACCCCTAAATTTATCAAATTCTCACTATTCCTTTTCAAAATTGAAGCAAAATACACTGTTACATATGCACAAAACACGTCTTCTCTTGATATTTGGATTGACTTCACTTTTTATTAGGTCTTATTTAACTATCAACTCTATGAATTTTCTCCCCTTTGTATCTTTCTAGAACTAAATTCCTTAGAAGGCGTTAATATCAACAACAAAAAGGACTAGTAAACATTACAATGACCAGAAAACATTAAAAGAAGAGAATTATTGAGATAGCCCCCGTTTGGCCCCCATTTTGTGGAAATGAAAATGGTGGAATAGTGTGCGTTTTTTTTTTTGAAAAATGAGTGGTTGAAAAAGAAGGAAAAGTTTTCAATTTACGTATAATATTATTTTATGAAAGATTGTGTTGTTAAAAATAGGAAAGAGTAAAATGAAATGGAAATTAATGGAGGTCAAACGGGGCTGAATTAGTCTCAAAATTTTATAAAGAATCCAACTTATATAATTTATCATGAGTGGATGTGCATTCAATTTCGAAATCGTTTCAAGTCAAAACCAAAGGCTAACCCCTAAATTTATCAACTTCTCACTATTCCTTTTCAAAATTGAAGCAAAGTACACGTTTACATATGCACAAAACACGTCTTCTCTTGATATTTGGATTGACTTCACTTTTCATTAGGTCTTACTCAACTATCAACTCTATGGATTTCCTCCCCTTTGTATCTTTCTGAAACTTAATTCCTTAGAAGGCGTTAATATCAACCACAGAAAGGACTAGTAAACATTACAAAATGAGAGAATTCTTGATATAGCCCCTGTTTGGCCCCCATTTTGTGGAAATGAAAATGGGCGGAATAGTATTTTTTTTTTTTAAATGAGTGATTGAAAAAGAAGGAAAAGTTTTCGATTTACGTATAATATTATTTTATGAAAGATTGTATTGTTGAAAATAGGCAAAAAAAAATGAAATGAAAATTAATGAAGGTCAAACGAGACTGAATTAGTCTTAAGTTTTATAAAGAATCCAACTTATATATTTTATCATGAGTAGATGTGCATTCAATTTCGAAATCGTTTCACGTCAAAACCAAAGGCTAACCCCTAAATTTATCAAATTCTC
>NW_019249372.1:0-953 GCF_002742605.1 Olea europaea var. sylvestris
TCAGATTTTAGCAGTGGAGGCTGGAAGATCTTAACTGGAAGTAGATAAAGGCAATATGAAGATAACCAAAGACATCGAAATATTATAGTGAAATAAATATCTCGAGCAATTGAACATTTTCCCCAATGGTATTCATATCACTCAATTCCTTGCATACCAAATAAAAATATGATATTCTATTTGATTGGCCTCCAATTAAAATATATAAAATTTTGCCAAACTGATGAGAGTGAAATTTTTAGACAGTAGAGTGATGCTTTTATTGCCAATAAATTTTTGCTTCTCTCAACACAAGTGATGGCAATTTCACCAAGTAAACAATCAAAAGATAATAATAATAATAATCCCACCTAGAATCTTGAAAATTTTGGTAAGGGCTCGAAACCCACAGTGCACTTCCAAATAAAATTCAAGAGGGAGTTGATAAACTTGAGGAAGAAAATGTAGTGCATAGGCCCAAGAAGAAGATATTACCAGGGTACTATAAGTGGAGCTCAATAAGAGGCCTTCAAGCAATTTTCATTTGGGAAGAGTTCACAAATCAAGTTTTAACCATGCATAATTTAAAATTCAAGTTACAAGTTTCATTAATGCGAAAATCAGGTTTTAACTAATTAATTAAAAATATTTATTAAATAAAGATGATAATTATCAAATTAATTGGTCGCAGATTTTTTCGAGGTTAAAATTCAAAATTTTGATACGTCACAGATTATTTTGAGATCACAAATCAAAAAATCTTAGGTTACAAATGGTCTGAAATTCAAAAAATTATAGGTCACATGTTACATATTTTTAAATTTGATGGTCACAGATTAGGACTGCATTGATGGCTTCATTGGAGACGGCCAGGAATAGTTGAAGAACATTGTCGGGATTCTATTTGGAGAGGAGGGAGGCTTGGCCTAGATGCTTTTTTAGGCCCTCGAAGGCCTCTTCACACTCCTCTGTCT
>NW_019249372.1:1730-6065 GCF_002742605.1 Olea europaea var. sylvestris
CAACATCTTAGTGGAGTCCCGGGGGTCTATCGAGAAGCTTTCAAGCTCCTCAATCAGGGTTAGTCTGAGGTACATGCTCAGTCATACGGGGATCAATCTTGTCAAACACGAGTAACTCTTCCCACTTGGGAGGTGCGTCAATCATTTCAAGGTCTTCTAGTTCGGAAGCCTCGCTTGGGACGTTGGTCATGTCTACGTCAGTTATGATAACATGTACATCTCGGCTCTCAACCTTTATTATGGAGCTTAGGGAACACTCCCTGGATCCTCTATGGTCACCTCTCACTGTTGCCACCCCATTCTCAATTGGGAACTTCATGCATAGGTGGAAGATGAAGGTGACGACTCCCAATTCCTTTAGGGTTGGTCTACCTAATAATCTGTGGTAGGTTGAACGGCTGTTAAGAATGAGAACTCCATGAAGTTTATTGTGGTTTGTCGTGATTCTCCCATCTCTACTGCGAGCGTGGTCTTTCCCCTTGGAGTGATGCTATCCCTTGTAAATCCATACAAGGGAGTGTTGGTGAGTGTCAACTTATGGTCTAAGATCTTTTTGTCAAAGATAGACCCAAAAAAGATGTTAATGGAGCTGCCATTGTCGATTAGCATTCGTTTGAGCCCATTCCGGGCTACTACAGCCCTTACCACAAGTGCATCACAGTGGGAGTAGTGAACTCCCCCAATGTAGTTGGTCAACGGGGGGTGTTTGGCCTTTCGGACTTAGTTTTTTTTTGCATTTCTTGTTTCATCGCCTACGTAGGGGCCTCCAAATATGGTATCCACCTCGTGAATGGGGGCCTCTTTTTGGGCCCGGCGACCTCTATGCTGCCTGCATCCTTCCCTAGGCTTTTTCACATCATGTTCTCTCCTGCGGGAAGAAGCATCCCATTGCCAGAGAGTGGCCTCCTCATGCCTAGGTTGTTGGTCATACCTAGGTGGGAGCCTGTTCGCCTGGAGCGATTCATTTTTCCTATCTCGTGGGTGCTCCCATCGGGTGTGGTGCGCATACTCTCGACAATCAGTGATATCATGGTCGTACAAGCAATGGTACGTACAATATTTAGGGGGGTTTTGGTTCGACCTATTCCTAGGTCCCGAACCTCGCCCTAGGCCTCTACCTTTGCGAGGGGCTTATCGTGAAATTCTGGCCTGCTGACTGTCGATCATAGGATTGACATCTTTATATGCCAAGGTTGGTACTGCATTCAAAGTGGTGGCGGCAAGTGCTTGCCATGAGCTTTCATTACAAGCTTGGTTAATCTGATAGTCCATCAGGTGGGAGGTCGGCCCTCTGGTACGTTGCCTTTGCGGAGGTGGGAGCGCTCTGCTAGCCTTATTCCTGTGTTCAATCAATTTTTCATTGATTATTTCCCGCCTCATTATTTCAAGCAGGACATCATATGTGGTGGGATCTTAGTTTTGCACATCCCTTCAGAATAGGGTGTTCATAGTCAGACCTCCCCTTAGTGCTAATAAGGCCTCACGATTAGTGACTTGCACGCAATACATCATTTCGTCGGTAAAGCGTGATAAGAAGCTCTTTAGGCATTCCCTATGCGCCTGTCTCAAGTCCTGAAGACGCTGGATAGGGGCATCTCCTTCCTTACTCACAGTAAACCTCTTCAGGAAAGTGGTTTTGAATTCTAGCCAACTCCTTATGCTCCCAGGTGGTAGCTTGCTATACCAAATTTCAGCGGCTCCACCAAGTGTCAAGTGGAAAGCCCTATACTTCACTGTCGGAATGGTTCCTCTTAAGCTCATATGGGTCTTATAATCGTTGAAGTGTTTCTCCGGATTGTCTCTTCCATCATATTTTGGTATTTTAGACATAACATAGTGGCTTGGTATCTGGGCAATCCTTAACTCCCTCGAAAACATTAGATTTTCATCGTCATTGTCTAGGTCACAAGACCTCTACAATTCATCTAAGTCGTTATTTTCGTCAGCCTCATAACTGGGTGGTGGATGTGACGTATCGGCTTGGTTCCAAGCCTCCTCCTCTCTCCTTTGACGCCTATTTCTAGGCGGAGCAACGTGGGGGGCATTTTCATGCCTTTTCTCGGGCTGCTGAGTCATTGGAGGTAGGGGCTGTGGCCCTGCCCGAGGCTTACTAAGCTGTTGCTAGGAGTGGGCAAAACTGGACCGAACCGACCCAATGCAATTGGTTTGGGTCGATTTTTTTTCATTTTTTAGATGGGTTCGGTTAAAGAATAAAATATTCGGTTCGGGTTGGGTTGGGTTATAGGTTAACCCAGAAAACCCGATATAACCCACCCAACCCGACCCGACTAGTAAAAAAAAATCTATTAAAAAATTGAAGAGTGAAATAAGAAGTTGCAGCCCTAATTTCTTTCAATTGTTGCTCCCAGTCTGACAGTCTCCACTCTCCACTCCTCCCCCCGTCGTCAATCTTCAAGACTTAAACGTCGAGCCGATCTTCGTTTATGCTTGCAAATGGTTGATCTTCATTCTATTACATGGTAAGTCATCGCTAATCCTTCTCTTAGGGATTTGTATGATTGTATCCGGTGTCTTCAAAATGTGTGGTTTTTGTTTACATATAAACATATATTTTCATGTATTTTTGTTTCTGTAACTCTTAAGTTGGGGCCAATACTCGGCAGTCGGCACATCATGCTGGTATTTGCTTTGCCTTTGTGTCTGTCTTTTTCATTGCTGGCATTCTTTGGTTAGTTTATTCTATTGGGTGTAAGTTTGGACCAATACTCAATTTCTTGTTATTTACTTAAAAGAAATATATGTGCTTGCTGTTGTTATATTTGATTGTTCTTTATCTTTATTTAAAGTTTAAATTATCATAACTTTGCTAATGGGCATTTTGGTTGAAGATTGGTAAATAAATGATAATTCATGTTAATCCAATTTGTGTGTAGATTATAATTCATGTTGGTAAATAAATGATAGTTATTCCAGTTTTATTCGATTGCTATTTGATTGATAATTCACTTAGTTATTGAAGGCTGCTTATTAAATGATAGTTATTCATACTGGGACCATCTTTCTATTATTTAATTGTTATTTCAGCTTATTTGCTTCACTAAGCAGTTGGATAAAAACAGATTGCTGGAGCATATTTGAAATTTATTAACGTTGGAAGACTATATTAATGTTGGTTTAAATTTAGTATTTTGTTAACTTTAATATTTATTAATAGTTTGCCCCGAACCCACCAACCCAACCCGACCGACATTTGGTTGGGTTGGGTTGGGTTGGGTTTCAATCTTTACATGGGTTGGGTTGGGTTGGGTTGAATATTAATCAAACCGACCATATTGGGTTGGGTTTGGGTTGAGATAAAAACCGACCCAACCCAACTCATGCCCACCCTTAGCTGTTGCTGTAGCTTGCACCTCGGCTCGACTGGGCTAATTTTGTCAAAAACGCTATTTGACCTCCTAGGTCTCTGTTCCATGTATGCAGGTGGGAAGTTATCCTGGTTATATGGGACCTCAGTAGGTCGGCCTGAGGCATAGTTGGAAGAAACGTCAACTTCTACTTCCCTTTCCATAGGAATACCACCTTGGTTGTATTCTGGCGATGCAACCCTTTGTCTTTGGACCTCATCCTCTTGTTGGTATTGTCATTGGGGTGCATAAGGAGGTATAGGAAAACCTTCCTGGCCCTGCATTTGGGCCATAAGTTCTCTCATAGCCATATTTTGGCTCACAATGTTTCTCATGTCAACAGCCATGTGCGGCCATTTCTCTAGAGATTTGGGCAACCATTCTCGTACCACCTCTCCGATGATGGTGGTGGGGCTGTGACGAGCTACTGGGGCAGCTGTTGGTGGGGGTGCATCCTCATCTGAGCTCATTTTTTCTTCTAGATTTCAACTTCAAATCTTTTTAAACTTATGGGGCTTCTTCTTGCTCTTTTTTAAGAACACATCATTTTTCAAGGGGAATGCTTGAATTTTCTTCTTTCAATCAGCTTTCACCACACGATTGCTCGTGGTAATAGTATGCTTTCTCACAGACGAAGTCAATCTGTTGACCCTAAAATATGTTGTCAATAGATACTGGACCCCTCCTCGCATACGTAAGTCTGGTCTAACATGCTAAGTCACGTGAAAGGTCTAGAACGGGAGCAGATTGAGGGCGTGGGAACGGCTCAAAGGCGTGGGACGAGAACGTTTGAAATCCGATAAGACTTGTATAATGATTGTTCAATAATTACCAATTTCAGTTTGTAAATGTGCGTGTAATCTTGAATTATCTCTATAAGAGAGTGAGAGAGAGAGAGTAAAAGAGAGAATATTGGTTCTTTTATTAGATCTTGAATCAAGTTGTCCCAAATTATTTCCTCTCCCGAGCC
>NW_019249372.1:9930-25391 GCF_002742605.1 Olea europaea var. sylvestris
GAAAAATCTCGAGCATAGTACTCTTCTGTAAGGTCTCATAAACCATGCAAAATTTGGCCATTTAGCCTCAATATTGAGGTATGCGACTGCATGCCTCTGGGAACTATACGGTCACATAGTTGAAGTCTCCCGTCTTTGGCGTTGCTTGAATCAAGTTGATTCATCGCGATTCCTCTCTCGAGCGCAACATAAAACTTATTCATTTTACTTGCTATGATCGATGTTTCGTCCATCGTAGCTTGAACGAGTAATCTCATCACTTCTTTGACTCTCTTTGCTCGCTACCTTGTCATTGGTCCTTCTTCAACAATCAATAGATCTTTGCCTAGACTTGTCTTTGTTCCTTCAATAACTTCATCGCCTCTATCTTCAAAAAAATTCGATCTCGAATCTATACCTGCATCAAAGAGAAAGATCAGACACATTAAAAGTAGTAGAGACATTATACTCACCAAGAAGATCTAGTTTGTAGGATTATCGTTAATCTTTTCAAGGACATGAAATGGACCATCTTTTCGTTGCTACAACTTTGATTTTATTTGTTCTGGAAAACGTTTCTTTCTCAAGTGTATCCAAACCCAATCATCGGACTAAAATGTAACGTTCTTCCGACCTTTATTTGCTTGCGAAGCATAGTGCTTGTTTTTCTTCTCAATTTGCATTCTTATCTTTTCATGGAGTGATTTCACCATAACAGTCTTCTTCTTACTATCTAAACTATCTCATTCATTAACAGGTAAAAAATCCCAAGGTATTAGCTAATCAAATCATATACAATTTCAAAAGGTGAACAAGAAGTAGTAGAATACGTGGCCTATTGTATGCAAATTCAATGAATGATAAGTACCCTGCCAACCTTTTCAAATTCTCATTAACTATAGTTCATAACAGTTGTATCATGGTCCTATTAACAACCCCAATTTGTCTGTTGTAGAAAATAAAAACTTTGTGCCAAACTTATTCCACAAAACCTCCAAAAGTGACTAAGGAATTTAATGTCCCTATTGGATACAATGCTCTTAAGAATTCCATGTAAGCATACAACTTCTTTAAAGAACAAATTTGCAATGTTAGTGGCATCATCAGTTTTATGACATGGAATGAATTGTGCCATCTTACTAAACTTATCTATCACCACAAATATGGAATCTCTTCATTTCTTAGTCCTATGTGAACCCAATGTGAAATCCGTAAAAATATCAACCAAAGGTTCACTAGGAACAGGTAAATGTGTATACAAGTCTTGAGGTGAAGCTTTATACTTAGCCTTTTTGCAAGTGATGCATTTACTACCAACTCAATCAACATCAATTTTCATCTCAGACCAATAAAAATGTTCACTTAGCATTTCTAAGGTCTTCTTAACCCACAAAATGTCACATTAAACCCTCACTATGTGATTCTCTTACTAACATTTCTCTCATTGAACATTTAGGAACACGCAATTTGTTTTCCTTACATAAATACCCATCATGCCTAAAGAATTTATCCACATACCTTTATCACATGAATTGTATATATTGAAAAAATTCAGGTCAGTATCATACGTGCCCGTAACATATTCAAATCCTAACAATTTAGCACTTAAAGAGGCTAAAAGCACATACCTTCTAGACAATGCATCGGATATCACATTTTCTTTACCTTATTTATATCGGATGATATATGGGAATGTCTTAATGAACTCCATCCACCTTACATGCCTCTTGTTTAGCTAACCTTGACCTCTCAAATACTTTAAGAACTCATGGTCGGTGTGAATCACGAACTCGTTTGGTCATAGGTAGTACTGCTATGTCTCCAAAGCTTGAACAAGTGCATACAACTCCTTGTCATATGTAGGATCATTGAAAGCTGCTTCATTTAGCTTTTCACTGAAGTAAGCTATCGACCTTTTGTCCTGCGTTAAATAGTTCCAATACGTATTTCTGAGGCATCACCTTCAATCTCAAAGGTTTTGTCAAAGTTAGGAATTCTAAAATCAATGCTTTACTCAACTTATCTTTAATAGCGTTAAATGCATGTTCTTGCTCAATGTCCCATTGAAATCTAATACTCTTCTTAACAATTTTCATGAGTGGTGTGGCAATTGTGCTAAATTTTTTAATAAAATATCTATAGAAACTAGTCAAACCATGAAAATTTCTTACCTCAGTTATGCTTTTAGGTATTAGTCATTCCTTGATAGCCTTAATTTTCTCCTCATCAACTTCTATCCCCTTGGCACTAACAACATACCTAAGAAAAATAATTTTCCCTATACAAAATGTACACTTTAAAAGTTAACTATAGTTGTTCTTATCTTAAGACCACAAACACACACACCTTAGATGCCCTATATGCTCATTTAAATCCTCACTATATACCAAGTTATCTTCAAAGTAATCTGCTACGAATTTACCTATGAATGCATGCAAAACATGATTAATTAATCGTATAAATGTGCTAGGTACATTAGTAAGTCCAAATGACATGACTAACCACTCATACAATCCATATTTAGTTTTAAAAGTGGTTTTCGATTCATCTTCTTCACTTATCCTAATTTGATGATAACCAATTTTAAAATCAATTTTACTAAATATGCATGCGCCGTGTAATTCGTCTAACATATCATATAACTTAGAAATATGATGATAATACTATACCTTTATATTGTTGATGGCTTGGCAATTCACACATATCCTCCAAGTTCTATATTTCTTTGGCACAAATAGCACTGGTACGACACATGAACTCATGCTTTCCCTCACATACCTCTTGTTCATTAATTCCTCCACTTATATTTGAAGTTCCTTGGTCTCCTCGAGATTACTTCAATAAGCTGGCCTATTTGGAACGATAGCTCTAAGTACAAAATCAATTTGATACTCAATATCTTGAATGGGTGGTAAGCCACTAGGCATGTCCTCTAAGAATACGTCTTAGAATTTCTGCAACAAAGAAGTAGTCAAATTAGGGAGGGACGTATTAGATTCCTCAGGATTGAGGAGGGCCGACCCCATTTTGGGGCGTTGGCCTGAGCGCAGGCCAACCCGTGTGGCTCGCCGAGCCACAATGGGCCGACTTGTTTCACGGGCCAAAATGGCCCGTGACAGCCCGCCCAAATTAAAAAAAATGAAGAGTTGCAGGAGTTCCAAACATAGAATGTTGTAACTTGTAATTTTTTAAAATAGTTTATTTCAAAACAATATGTCATTTTTAAATTTATTTGTTTCAAGAAAAATTGTACACGAAGTATTTTATTCGTGTATAATTTTAACTCCGCCTACGTCATGTAGCCGGTCCCAAGCCCGAAAAAAAGAGGAGGGTTATAAGTTGTAATTTTTATTTTATTTGTAACGCGTATAAATTATGTAATTTTTAAATTTTCTTTAAGAAAATGTTAGATTTGTAATCTTGTTATTATTATTAAAAAAAATGAGTCGGCTTGGCTCGACAAAGCCCGAGCCCAAAGCTCGAGCCGAGCCTTATTTTTTTGGCCGAGCTTTTGCTCAGCTTGGGCTAGGGCTCGAAAAAAGCTCATTTAAAAAAGTTCGAGCCAAGCTCGAGTCTCGAGTTTCGGCTGGCGAGCCAGCTCGACTCGACTCGTTGATATCCCTACCACTACTTTGTCCCACCAAGTCATAGTATAATCGGTAAATTCAAGTACTACAATTTTTACATTCTTTTGCTCCGAGTAGTTATGGTGATCAAATATTAATTCGATCTTCTTCTCCCACTTCAAGTATGCTTCCGGATCACTCATTCCTTTGGATGAAGGATTCTCATTTTGATGTTACCCATGCTTCCATTTATTTTATCTCCAACAAGGTCGCTACTCCCCTTTCATGCCTAACTCATCTATCTCTCATTATTCCTATCTCAACATCCACTAATGTCCATTCATCAATGTCACTACCAGCTTCATATTCTACACGATTCTCCATCCAAGGCTTCTGCCTACCTTGTTTCCTTGCACTGGGAACTCCCCTACGTAAATAGGCAAACAACGAGTTTTGCCTTTCCATCCACGCTTCCTGCCTATTCAATATGTCCCTCACATCTTCAAACAATCTCTCTCAAATCGTCGTATCAACTCCTTCAACATGATGACTTGATTGTTGTTCTTGTTTGAGGTAGAATCATCTTTGTCAGAAATTCTAAATCTATAGGAGTATTTGCCTTCGTGTATATGCCCGTGTATCACTTAAATTGGTTTTTTTCCTCTAATGGTCTCATCACTCTTGCCTTTTCCACTCAATGCTTTCGCCCAAATGCTTCAAAAAACTAATTCGATCTCAACCAAGTTTTATCATCAAAGAATTTAAAATAAAATGTGGGTGAGAATTTGTAACTTAGAATGAAAGAAAAAAAAAACAAAAAGAATTTGACATTTTTTGAATAGAAACTATATCAATTTAAGAAAGTGGTTCTTGAATTTGGGTGGGAGTCGATTTTTTTGTCACTCAAAAAAAAATAAATGAAATTGAATATTGCTGATAATTTCAGAATTTTTTTGGCTCGAAAATTCATCTATGATACTAGCGAAAAAGAAAAACTGATTTGGGCTGTTAAATTAGCTCAAAAACAACTTTTGATTTTTTTATTTTTATTATTATTTTTTGGATTGAAAACTCAAATGATGAAGATCGCGGAAGATGAAAGAAACAAAACAAAGGACTCAACAAAAAGGAAAATAATATAACATTGATTTTTGGAGCCCAAGATCTGATATCAATTGATGTGAACCTACGTAGTGATAGTAGATCTGAATTCCACAAAAGATTAAATCAACCTAAGAAAATCAAGATATTAAAATTTGATTTAAAAATAATGAACTAAAGAATCAACATAATCACTGACAATATGTTGACACCGTGATCATAAGATTCAAAAATTTCACCCGAATTATTTGAACGCTACAGGAAATAGTTCTTGATAAGTTTGTAAAATTAGTTCAACGAAGAACAAGGAATTGAAAGTAAAAATTGCTTACAAAATAATTCTTTCTTATGGAATGAATTAAAATTGTTTACAATGTAAATAATGAATTCTATTTATAGGGAACCCATAAAATCATAGCAAAAAGGGAATTAAAGTCTTAACAATATTAAAAGTTACCATAAAGTAGAGTTTTAACATAAATATAAGATTTTGCAAAAACTAAAAAAATCTGGCGACCTAAATCAACTATGTAACCACAGTGTACTTCAATGCGGTGCATAGACCATGGAAAATTCGGCCAGTTAGCCTTGGCATTGAGGTATGCGACTACATGCCTCTTGCAACTATGCGGTTGCATAGTTGAAGTCTCTCATCTTCAACCGTTGGTTGAACCAAATTGATCCATCGTGATTCTTCTTTCAAACCCAACATGAAACTTATTCCTTTGCTTATCATGACCGACATTTCACCCAACATAATTTGTACGAACAATCTCATCACTTCTTTAAAACTCTTTGCTTGCAACCTCGTCATCAGCCCTTCTCCAACAATGAATGAATCTGTCCAAACTAGTCTTTATTCCTTGGGTCAGTCATTTTTTTCCCCAAAGAAAATGTAAATAGTAATGCACATATTCGAAAAGATCTACACAAATTATCATACTTAGGTTTAATCAAAGTGGATAGTAAATTTTTCATTTTCAAATGTAAGGTACTGCTACCGAATCCACTAATTGAGAGGATTGAACAAATGTCCACTAACCTTTCGAAACATGGCAACATTTTTATAATTTATTACCAAATGGCCAATTTTAACTAAACTATCCTTAACTAAAGTTCCATTTCAAGTCGAGAAACCAAGATGCATAGCAATTTTCAATCCAGAAATCCAGTATGCACAAACAATGCCACACTCCGAACTTCCATATTACTCCAAAGGGAGAGGATCAATAGGCATAAAAGAACATCAGCCATCATTTAAAAAGAAATTACCAATTACCATAGGGTTCAACAAAACATGCACACTACCACACATCTAAGGTTAACATCCAAGTCTTCTAGGGAGAGTCCCATACAAACCCACTAAAATTATACAGGTACCACACAGACCACCATTACAAAGACAGGCCCAACAACTATTAATATGCATCTTCAGTAGTCATCAGGGCTCCTGCTAGAATCAAGACTCCAGCTCCTGCTCCTGATTGGGCTTCGACTTCGGCTCCTTGAGCCATAAGGAGACCTAGGGTACGACCTCTTTCTATACCTTGCATCTCGAGGTGAAATGGACCTGTATGGATGGAACGTGTTTAATCTTCTTTGATGTTAAGCCAATGCAAATACTAAATAACCAAAAGCAATAATTTTACACCTTGAGTAGCGTCTTCCTCTTGGAGATGGAGAATAGTAATCAGGCCCTCGGGAGTAAGTTCGAGCATAAATTGGTGAGCGGGAATATGTCCGTGCATAGCGAGGTGATCGAGAATAACCGAGTGGGGACCTTCTCCGACTGAAAGAAGCAATATATTCAGTTAGATATGGTACTTTAGGCGCTCTTGCATTGCAAGTAATTTTTTTAAGGTGGCAAAATGATAGAAAGGTCATTTCTGCTCTGCACTGCACTGAAAGTCTGTTAAAGTATGAAATTAAACAAATGAACTCAAGCACTTTACCTTATTCGTTCTCTGGCCCTCATCTCAGAGGGCTTCTTCCTGTTTTCCTCTGCAAATACAACAGTCAACTCTCGCCCCAGAAGAATCTGCCCATCCATCTGATATTTGGCTTCTTCAGCATCAGCAGGGTCTACATACTGCACAAAACCAAAGCCCCGTGGCTCCCTGCATGATTTAACATGACACGTGTGAAAAAAGTAGATCACATCCTAAAGACATCAGTAACAACTATTTAATGTGTAGATAGCATCTCCCATGCTTATGTGAAGCTACAGTAACTTGAATAAAAAAGGAACTTAGCTCATACCCATGAGAACTCAGTAAAGCAATTACATGGCCGCTAACCTTGTGAAACCATGATTAAGACTTGATATTCTTCAAGACCTCAACATCTTCATAATTGTACTAATACCCAACTTGCTTCAATCTTCATGTTCATTAAATATCATCTTGACCTCTTATTACTTCATTGGTATCTTCAAAATTTACAATGAAACCGAATTTCCAGAAAACAATTAAAGAAGATGAAAAGAAGAGGTGCAGACCAGGTAGCATAGTAAAGAGAATAACCTCATTACAGTTGCCTTAACCAGTTTAAATTCAAATCCAATTGCAATTAACAATGGCATTGCACAAGAGGCTTAAATAACAGATTACTCACCCAGTGTAATAGTCACGTGGGAGATAAACGTCCTTAAGAGGCCCAAACTCCCCAAATCGAGCATGAAGATCCTCAGACCTGCAAGTATTACAAATTATATATAGTTTAGATGCGTAGAAGCAGTTTCAAGACAAAAAGAAAGGGAATTGCAGAAACAGAAAAGCCCCAGCAATACACTTGAATTTGTTGTCTGATGGTTGGGACTACATGCAGATGTTCTACAATATTTCCATAGTCAAATCAGTAATGCCCACATTACAGTCAATATCTACTAATATCATTAAGGCCCTTCACAAGTCTCAAAAATTCCCAACTCAAAATAGACCAGGGTAATTGTAAATACCTAAAAAGTAATAGTAAATACCCAAAAGGTAATGGTAAATGGTAAACCTCAAGAATAAGGTTACCCAATAAATTAATATAGGCAAACGGCTTACATTCCCACAAACTCAAAATAGACCAGGGTACGACAAAACATTGACAGAAAGAAAGTCTCACAATGATGCTGTGTACAATCTGGAATAATTATGATGACAAAATTATGATGGCAAACAAAAGAAAATTTGACTACATCAAGAGAAGACAAAGCAACAACACTTAAGTTGAAATATTGTTCTCAAAAACATGAGTTTCAAATTTATGTACTTAAAACTCAGGCATCAGAGGGGAGAAATATAAAGCTTCTAACATCACATGGTCCACAGAATTCTTCCCACACTATTCCCATTGGCAAATCCATCAAGTGCAACTGGCGGAAAGCAAAGAAAATCAAATGATATCAGCTTGACATATAATACATTCATGCATTTTAACATTTTCCCTAGAGATGCCCATGTTTCCCGCACACAAGTATCTTTATCATAGTAATCTCACAAATATCATGGTAAATAACATATTCCTAAATGTAATCGTTCCTATGTGAGATTCTGTTTGGGATGGAGGTTTTCACGAGCACGTGAACTCATGGGTACATGTTTGTAACAGAAAACGATACATATAAAACCACACTCAGATATGAACATGAGATTGGATATAAATACAATCAAAATAGACATATGACTAATCAAACAAATTTGTACATCCAAACAGTCCGGCACATAACATACTCGTAAACAGATTAGCTTCAAACACATACATGATCAACACCCCTAAAATAACAATAACCAAATGCAGAAACAGGAAATAATGCTTTCTGCGGAAAAGATAATATTTTTGATACAGAAGATATATTTCCAGAGCATGTCAGTCAAATCAAAAATATTAGGGAGGAGATATTCAGTGATTCTAAGCTAATTTCAATAACAAGAAAGCAGCTTGTAGCAAGTTGAACAACTACAAGAAACAATAGCAATTCAATTTGGATTTAATGAAACATTAAAATAGACCTGCAATCATGCCGAAGGTTGCGGACCAAGAGGCTAGTAGGAAGGTCTCTTGCACGACTCCTGTAGTGGCCTCTTGGGCTTGGGCTTCGACGCCTCCTGCTGTAACCCCTTGGAGGGCTGGGGCTATAACTATAACCTCTACCCATTTTCTATCTACTTCCTAAATCAAACAGATTCATCAAATTCTTGCAACGTATGCTCCATACAAGAAACAGAAATTTAGGGTGGAATATAATAATATGATCACAAACCTACGGACAAATATAAAAACGGTATTAAAACATACGTAAATTAAAAATTATCTAGAGATACCGTCATCAATTTACAGAGCGACTAAATTATCTAAAACCATGTGATAATAATTTATTTTAATTACATTTTAAGAACAGACATAAAAATAAGCTTTTAAAATATATCATCTCCTATTATTCCAGTCTTTTGGCAACCTAGCAAACATACAGATCGAAATTTCATAAACTCAAAAAGTACCGTAAGACAGTAAAAAGTTGATTTTAAGCAGTTAGATGAAAGAAATAAATTCACATGACCTGAAACCTTATACCGTAGAATTTCTGTATTATAAGCAAAATCAAAAAGTCATGATTCGATTATCACAATATTATTGATCTACCTATATTATAATCGCATAAAACAGAATTCATCAAATCAAATCATACAAGGAGATTGAAAAAATAATTTTTCAATATGAACTACAAAAATCCTTGTAAAATAAAATATTCGGTATACAATATTATTACCTTAGAACGGGAATTTTACGAAAATTTCTTAGACACGCAGATGGTTTCTTGTTCTTCCTCTCACGAATCTCGTCCGTATTTTATATCATGAATTTCTGGGGTTCTCCAGAAGCTTCTGATTGGGTCCATTCAACTATGGGCTTATATAGTAAGGATCATCATCTCTTTCGAGCCCATAAATATGTAAATGTCTAGACAATGTCAGATTGGGCCTTTACCAGCTGTTTAAAATTAAATAATCAAAAACTACACCACAAATTTTTTCTTTTTTATTTCCATGCATACTGCAATATCAAAGTATATTTTAAAAACAAGAAATCGCTTATCTCCTCAAATCCTAATAAATTAACTTGCGGTCTCACGCATACATCACAAAAATCATACAAACCATGATACAGAATTGATAAAAATATCTTAATAAAAAATGTAACATTCACCACGACATGCTAAGCCACATATTACTATTCGATATGTTGGAATGATGACATAAAAAGTAAATATTGTTTGTAGTCATTAAGACCCCGTTTGGTTCTCATTAAATTATATTTCATTTTTCTCTCTTCTATTTTCAATCATAAATTTTCTATAAAATTATATTACACGTAAATCGAAAACTTTTTTTTTCTTTTTTAACCACTTATTTTTCAAAAAAAAATAAAAATAGCATTTAATCCGTTTTCATTTCAAAAAATTGGGTCAATTAGAAGCTAAATATGTCGTTCTATTAGGCTTTCGTACGTGACTCAACGGGAGATGTTGCTTACAAGTTTTCCTATTGCATCCCTTTTTCCCGCACCTACCACACACTGTTGGTTTCAATGATTCCAAACTTATTCATCTCCTTGTCTTCCTCGGCCTTATGGCAACCTTCAAGATTTAGGTGGAAAAATATCAACTTAATATTAATTGTTATCGACTTTCCACTACGAACAGTCTCTGAGTGGAACTATGCACCCAGCATAGGGGAAATTGGCAAAATCCCCCCAACGGTCACCGAATTTTGCCAATTTCTCCTAGGAGGTCACTGAACTTCACTTCGTCCCTAAATGGTTACTGAACTGAACTTCACTTCGTCCCTAAATGGTCACTGAACTTTATCGAAGTATGGTGTATGGAACAATATTTATATGGTTGATCTCCTTTCTCCCAATTAGAGCTAATCATGTGGACATGTAACTCCATCAAAATGGAACCTATTGCATGTGCATTTTATTTCCAGCAAATCAATAATATGCTACGGGTTTTAGTCCGACACTTGATACACAAAATCGTTCGAAGATGAGACCTATGAAAATGCAATTCAATTTTTAGCAACTATAATGACAAGTGTAATATTTCTCTGTGTGATATGTATCGATATAATAATTTCTGCCATATTGAAAAAAAAAAAAAAATTATCAAAACATAAAGGACATCACTATTGTAATTTACCTTTTAACATTTTTATTCAATGATATATTTAGCCATTATACATATCATTCCATCCACTAGTAAAAGATAATGCAACAATAAAAGGATTATGCCCAAATATTTTCGAATGACGTGAGTTACGTTTTGTACAAAACAATATGGATAAAGGAATAATAGTATTCAACGCATGTACAGGAATGGAAAACGCATCAAATATACTCATAACTAAGGTGAAAAAACGTATTTTATCCAATTCTTAAATTCTATTTTAATGCTCACACAATAGTAATATAAATAATGAATTAGTACTAATTAATGAAACAAAAAAGTCAAAAGATAGATCACACGATTAGAATAATACATACCTGTTGAACTTTGATTTTGATTTTTCACCAAAAATCATAGAAGAAATATGTATGTAATCCAGAAATCTAAATTCTCGTGTGTTGAAAAGAGTGCTTGAATTTGAAATCTGCATATGTATGGAAGTCACAATTTCACCCCGTTTTGCCCCTATTTTTTCAAATTAAAATGGGTGGAATAATATATTTTTAGAGAATGAGTGGTTGAAAAAGAAGAAAAAGATTTCGATTTACGTGTAATATTATTTTATGGAAGATTGTATGATTGAAAATAGAAAAGAGAAAAATGAAATTTAATTTAATGGGGCCAAACGGGGGCTTAATGAATAGTGATCTGTGAGAAATTAAATTTTGGTTACGAAAGATAAGCCAGTTTTAAGGTAGTAAAAATGGTACTTTTTTGTCAATTTTACTGTATATCATAGATGTAAAAAATACAATAATATATTGTGGAATGTTTTATTTTTGTAGGGTCTATATGATTTTTTCCGATAAGTCTACCCTCTTGCTTGGGCTTTTCTGCAATCAATTGAAGTTGACAAGAGATTATTTCTGATTATATACAGAAATAGTAAAAACCACAACTATATAGAAGCCAATTGCATCTTGAGGGCTTGCCTTTAAATGAAGACAAGTAAATTACTTACAAACTCAAAGCATCAATGGATAAAAAATGTGTAAGCCAATCAAATTTATTAAGCATCCACTGGTACAAATGATAATCACATTGCAGCAACAGCAAAAAGCCATTACATTGCTTGAAAATTTGTTACTGAAATGACTTCTCACTGTCAGATCCAACTTCCGGTATGAACACGGACTAATACAGCAAAAAAAAAAAAAAAATAATAATAATAAAATTACACAAAAAAAAAATTTACTAATTTTTTTTAAAGGGGATTTGGAGCGGACGGACGGACTGTAGCACTAGCCTACCCGTCCCTGTGCCTTCTGATGGCAATAAATTGGTATTGTGGCTGATTTAATATCCATCAACTTCAAACATATAGTCAAAAGTGAAACGGTATGTGAATCGTACCAACATTTGGCCCTTTTGGGTACAATTGGCAAACACCATGCTCTTCTAGAGTAGGAAGAACATCATCAATCTACATAAAAAATTCAAAACGAAGTTATCCTTGACATAACTCAAAAGAAAATAAAGTTTTCCCAATTGAATTTCTACATTATTTGAGGATTGATTTATCATTCCAGAGCAATAAATAACAATATATAGAAAAATAGCTTCTATCTATCCCCAGATTCTAATTGAAACGTTTCCACTGAAAGATAATCCAGACAAAATTGTAGACATCTCCAAAAGAAACAAAATTCACGAATAAAATTGCTCACTCAGTGCAAACCAATTTATTTATTTATTATTTTTTTTTGCACTGCTATTTATTTTACCTCATCCTCAAATCAAACCCATAATTGATAAAAAAGAAAACCCGGTGAAAGATTGTTGCTGTAGCCATTTACATCTGATTTCAATACTCCTATTTCTTGATAAATGGACAAACAGAATTTGAGAGTTAATTGTTCCAATGGTCACTGAACTTAGGTCCATATATTTGATTGGTCATTGAAATTTAAAATGTCAAGTTTTAATCATTGAACTTATATCCATGTCTTCTATTGCTCACCGAAATTTAAAATGTCGAGTTTTGACCACTAAACTTTGCAAAATGTGGTATACTACTTACTGTAAACTCGATATTTTTTAAAATTCAGCAGTTATACTAGTGAGTAACGTATGACATTTTTCAAAGTGCAGTTGTCAAAACTTGACATTTTAAATTTTGGTGAGCAATCGAAGACATGAACCTAAGTTCAGTGATCAAAACTCGATATTTTAAACTTTAGTGACCAATCAAAGACATAGGTCTAAGTTCAATGGCCATTGGAACAATTAATTCAGAATTTGATGGCGTGGTAAAGAAAAAGATGCTAATCGAATTAATTATGGCTTGTGAGAAAAGTGAAATATATGCAAAGATCATATAAGATTGAACTCATACTCAATCGGTTTTAAGCACTGTTTAACTTTGACCTAATCAATTGCGTATGATTGTGGAGGGATTCAAACCTGTATACCAATAACTATTGGCAGGCTTGATTTGAAGTTGATTTTAGTACTTTAGGAACATAGGTTTTCCATTTTATGGCTGAAGCTTTAGGTAATGGCCGATGATCATATTTGTGTTTAATCATTTTTACATGTACAATCACTCTATAAATCAATATCTATCATTGTATTCATTACATTATGAAGAGCTTTTGTGCATTTTTAACTAAAACGTTCACCAATTCGTTAGGGTTAGATATAAACACAATGAGAAATAATTTGAGAGTGCAAGAGATGGGAAAGAGGATTTGGTTAGGGTTAGAATACATACATCAAGTGTTAAGTAAACTCATGTATAGAGAGAAATAGAAATGGCCTGAGTAGGTATAGTTAGATGTGCCCAGTTCAAGCCCAAGATGGGGTTGTCGAGGTTGCTCAATTTAATAAATCAAATACCATTGAATAGTCAATGTCACGTCAACATATATGGGACCACCTCTGCCACGTGCATACCACGTAATTCATAAGTGTAACAATAGTCCCCCAAGTCTGAGTCATACATTTATGTGCGGGTCGAAATTTGAAATATAAGTAGTGAAGTAGGCGAGGCCTTACTGATAGCCTTGAAAATATGAAACACATTTATGTTCAGTATAGAGTGCTACCTGTGGTTGCTTTTGAGCTTGATATATAACTGAGCCTTGAGAGGATATTGCCATTTTCCTTTGAAAGTTACCGAAGGAGCTAATATCAAAAAAGCACATGTAAAAAATTTGGCAATATCCTCTCAATGGCTAGTATGCAATACTATAGTTCCACAATTCTTTCCTAATTGTGTCTGGGTGAGAGACTTATGCTACATCCATCATTACCAAATTCAGTACAAAACTGAGCCAAAAATGGATCCTTTGAACCACCAATGTAATGCATTTCGCGATACATCCTGGGTTGCATGTTTCCAATGCTCAATCTATTGTGTACCCATGTAAAACCAGCCATTTGCTCTCGATTCATTGCTCTTTAATTGAGATGGAAGAAGGTTGACTTAGTTGCTTTCCATTTAAAAATAAGTTGGACAATCCATGAGCAAGGCCACTAGTAATGTACCAAAATTCAAGTGCACTCATGTAGAACATACAAAAACTATAGGTTGTATGGTGTTTATAGATTTGGAAATGAAAATGGTTAATAGCACAAAACGTTCCTATGTTTGGCACTTGTTTCGAAAAACGTCTTTACGTTTCTTTTTTTTTTTTTTGCATTTTCTCCCTTATTTCAACGCTTTGTTGTGAAAAACGTCCTTTCGTTCATCTGCCGTCTATTTCACAGTTAAATGCACATTTGGCTCACTTTGAATTTCAGGCTTGAAGGGTAAAATGGTCAGGCACTCCAAACAAACTCTACTTCCCACGATAAAATGGTTATTCCAAAAAAAGAAAAAGAAAAAATTATTCTCGGCGAACTATAGTGTTGAAGCCTACTGTTCATCATCACCGTGGTTGATGCATTTTCAAAAACTCACTGTTTATCATCACCATGGCTGATGCATTTTCAAAAATCCTGTGTTAATCATCACCCATCAATGCATGCATTTCAAAAATGAAATGTTCATTGTCACCATAGTTGATGTGTTTTCGGAAAACAAATTTTGGTTTTCATGCCAGCTATCATTCGCCATTCCCAAAAATTCACTAAGTCTAGTCCCAGAAATCTGCACCATAAACTAAAGCTGTAAACATGCTTTCCCCGAAGTTGGACAATGTTTGCGTAAAATGTCCCTACGTTTTACAATGTTTGTGTATAACGTCCCTACGTTTGACAATGTTTACGTTAAATGTCCCTACGTTTCATTTTGTATTGCATGAAAAGTCCCTACGCTTGTCACCTATTGTGCATAACATCCCTATGTTTCATATTTTTACGAAAATCGTCCATGTACATCCTGTTTGAAATCCCTTTCATTCACGGCATCAGCAACTTACAGCAAACTCAACAAGCAACCTCACACACTAATCAACCCACCAACTCCACTTACTGGTCAAACTTTAAATTAAAAAAGTAGCAGAATATACTGAACAAATAGGTCTGTAATGGCACAATAAAAGGCTTCATATCATAGTTAATATTTACAGCCAAATTTGCATCTAATGTAGGCAAAATAAAGATGTCCATTGACATAGCATTCATATGTTTAAACAAAAGAAATTTACAGTTCAACA
>NW_019249372.1:25924-36516 GCF_002742605.1 Olea europaea var. sylvestris
TAATATGCATCTTCAGTAGTCATCAGGGCTCCTGCTAGAATCAAGACTCCAGCTCCTGCTCCTGATTGGGCTTCGACTTCGGCTCCTTGAGCCATAAGGAGACCTAGGGTACGACCTCTTTCTATACCTTGCATCTCGAGGTGAAATGGACCTGTATGGATGGAACGTGTTTAATCTTCTTTGATGTTAAGCCAATGCAAATACTAAATAACCAAAAGCAATAATTTTACACCTTGAGTAGCGTCTTCCTCTTGGAGATGGAGAATAGTAATCAGGCCCTCGGGAGTAAGTTCGAGCATAAATTGGTGAGCGGGAATATGTCCGTGCATAGCGAGGTGATCGAGAATAACCGAGTGGGGACCTTCTCCGACTGAAAGAAGCAATATATTCAGTTAGATATGGTACTTTAGGCGCTCTTGCATTGCAAGTAATTTTTTTAAGGTGGCAAAATGATAGAAAGGTCATTTCTGCTCTGCACTGCACTGAAAGTCTGTTAAAGTATGAAATTAAACAAATGAACTCAAGCACTTTACCTTATTCGTTCTCTGGCCCTCATCTCAGAGGGCTTCTTCCTGTTTTCCTCTGCAAATAAAACAGTCAACTCTCGCCCCAGAAGAATCTGCCCATCCATCTGATATTTGGCTTCTTCAGCATCAGCAGGGTCTACATACTGCACAAAACCAAAGCCCCGTGGCTCCCTGCATGATTTAACATGACACGTGTGAAAAAAGTAGATCACATCCTAAAGACATCAGTAACAACTATTTAATGTGTAGATAGCATCTCCCATGCTTATGTGAAGCTACAGTAACTTGAATAAAAAAGGAACTTAGCTCATACCCATGAGAACTCAGTAAAGCAATTACATGGCCGCTAACCTTGTGAAACCATGATTAAGACTTGATATTCTTCAAGACCTCAACATCTTCATAATTGTACTAATACCCAACTTGCTTCAATCTTCATGTTCATTAAATATCATCTTGACCTCTTATTACTTCATTGGTATCTTCAAAATTTACAATGAAACCGAATTTCCAGAAAACAATTAAAGAAGATGAAAAGAAGAGGTGCAGACCAGGTAGCATAGTAAAGAGAATAACCTCATTACAGTTGCCTTAACCAGTTTAAATTCAAATCCAATTGCAATTAACAATGGCATTGCACAAGAGGCTTAAATAACAGATTACTCACCCAGTGTAATAGTCACGTGGGAGATAAACGTCCTTAAGAGGCCCAAACTCCCCAAATCGAGCATGAAGATCCTCAGACCTGCAAGTATTACAAATTATATATAGTTTAGATGCGTAGAAGCAGTTTCAAGACAAAAAGAAAGGGAATTGCAGAAACAGAAAAGCCCCAGCAATACACTTGAATTTGTTGTCTGATGGTTGGGACTACATGCAGATGTTCTACAATATTTCCATAGTCAAATCAGTAATGCCCACATTACAGTCAATATCTACTAATATCATTAAGGCCCTTCACAAGTCTCAAAAATTCCCAACTCAAAATAGACCAGGGTAATTGTAAATACCTAAAAAGTAATAGTAAATACCCAAAAGGTAATGGTAAATGGTAAACCTCAAGAATAAGGTTACCCAATAAATTAATATAGGCAAACGGCTTACATTCCCACAAACTCAAAATAGACCAGGGTACGACAAAACATTGACAGAAAGAAAGTCTCACAATGATGCTGTGTACAATCTGGAATAATTATGATGACAAAATTATGATGGCAAACAAAAGAAAATTTGACTACATCAAGAGAAGACAAAGCAACAACACTTAATTTGAAATATTGTTCTCAAAAACATGAGTTTCAAATTTATGTACTTAAAACTCAGGCATCAGAGGGGAGAAATATAAAGCTTCTAACATCACATGGTCCACAGAATTCTTCCCACACTATTCCCATTGGCAAATCCATCAAGTGCAACTGGCGGAAAGCAAAGAAAATCAAATGATATCAGCTTGACATATAATACATTCATGCATTTTAACATTTTCCCTAGAGATGCCCATGTTTCCCGCACACAAGTATCTTTATCATAGTAATCTCACAAATATCATGGTAAATAACATATTCCTAAATGTAATCGTTCCTATGTGAGATTCTGTTTGGGATGGAGGTTTTCACGAGCACGTGAACTCATGGGTACATGTTTGTAACAGAAAACGATACATATAAAACCACACTCAGATATGAACATGAGATTGGATATAAATACAATCAAAATAGACATATGACTAATCAAACAAATTTGTACATCCAAACAGTCCGGCACATAACATACTCGTAAACAGATTAGCTTCAAACACATACATGATCAACACCCCTAAAATAACAATAACCAAATGCAGAAACAGGAAATAATGCTTTCTGCGGAAAAGATAATATTTTTGATACAGAAGATATATTTCCAGAGCATGTCAGTCAAATCAAAAATATTAGGGAGGAGATATTCAGTGATTCTAAGCTAATTTCAATAACAAGAAAGCAGCTTGTAGCAAGTTGAACAACTACAAGAAACAATAGCAATTCAATTTGGATTTAATGAAACATTAAAATAGACCTGCAATCATGCCGAAGGTTGCGGACCAAGAGGCTAGTAGGAAGGTCTCTTGCACGACTCCTGTAGTGGCCTCTTGGGCTTGGGCTTCGACGCCTCCTGCTGTAACCCCTTGGAGGGCTGGGGCTATAACTATAACCTCTACCCATTTTCTATCTACTTCCTAAATCAAACAGATTCATCAAATTCTTGCAACGTATGCTCCATACAAGAAACAGAAATTTAGGGTGGAATATAATAATATGATCACAAACCTACGGACAAATATAAAAACGGTATTAAAACATACGTAAATTAAAAATTATCTAGAGATACCGTCATCAATTTACAGAGCGACTAAATTATCTAAAACCATGTGATAATAATTTATTTTAATTACATTTTAAGAACAGACATAAAAATAAGCTTTTAAAATATATCATCTCCTATTATTCCAGTCTTTTGGCAACCTAGCAAACATACAGATCGAAATTTCATAAACTCAAAAAGTACCGTAAGACAGTAAAAAGTTGATTTTAAGCAGTTAGATGAAAGAAATAAATTCACATGACCTGAAACCTTATACCGTAGAATTTCTGTATTATAAGCAAAATCAAAAAGTCATGATTCGATTATCACAATATTATTGATCTACCTATATTATAATCGCATAAAACAGAATTCATCAAATCAAATCATACAAGGAGATTGAAAAAATAATTTTTCAATATGAACAACAAAAATCCTTGTAAAATAAAATATTCGGTATACAATATTATTACCTTAGAACGGGAATTTTACGAAAATTTCTTAGACACGCAGATGGTTTCGTGTTCTTCCTCTCACGAATCTCGTCCGTATTTTATATCATGAATTTCTGGGGTTCTCCAGAAGCTTCTGATTGGGTCCATTCAACTATGGGCTTATATATTATGGATCATCATCTCTTTCGAGCCCATAAATATGTAAATGTCTAGACAATGTCAGATTGGGCCTTTACCACCTGTTTAAAATTAAATAATCAAAAACTACACCACACATTTTTTTTCTTTTTTATTTCCATGCATACTGCAATATAAAAGTATATTTTAAAAACAAGAAATCGCTTATCTCCTCAAATCCTAATAAATTAACTTGCGGTCTCACGCATGCATCACAAAAATCATACAAACCATGACACAGAATTGATAAAAATATCTTAATAAAAAATGTAACATTCACCACGACATGCTAAACCGCATATTACTATTCGATATGTTGGAATGATGACATAAAAACTAAACATTGTTTGTAGTCAATAAGACCCCGTTTGATTCCCATTAAATTACATTTCATTTTTCTCTATTCTATTTTCAATCATATAATCTTCCATAAAATAATGTTACACGTAAATTGAAATTTTTTTTTCTTTTTTAACCACTTATTTTTCAAAAAAATAAAAATAAAATACTATTTTATCTGTTTTCATTTCAAAAAAGGGGTCAAATAGAGGCTAATTATGTCGTTCTATTAGGCTTTCGTACGTGACTCAACGGGAGATGTTGCTTACAAGTTTTCCTATTGCATCCCTTTTTCCCGCACCTACCACACATTGTTGGTTTCAATGATTCCAAACTTATTCATCTCCTTGTCTTCCTCGGCCTTATGGCAACCTTCAAGATTTAGGTGGACAAATATCAACTTCATATTAATTGTTATCGACTTTCCACTACGAACGGTCTCCGAGTGGAACTATGCACCCAGCATAAATATTAATATAGGACTCTTTAGTATGGTGTATGGAACAATATTTATATGGTTGATCTCCTTTCTCCCAATTAGAGCTAATCATGTGGACATGTAACTCCATCAAAATGGAACCTATTGCATGTGCATTTTATTTCCAGCAAATCAATAATATGCTACGTTGTTTTAGTCCGACACTTGATACACGAAATCGTTCGAAGATGAGACCTATGAAAATGCAATTCAATTTTTAGCAACTATAATGACAAGTGTAATATTTCTCTATGTGATATGTATCGATATAATAATTTCTGCCGTATTGAAAAAAAAAATAAAATTATCAAAACATAAAGGACATCACTATTGTAATTTATCTTTTAACATTTTTATTCAATGATATATTTAGCCGTTATACATATCATTCCATCCACTAGTAAAAGATAATGCAACAATAAAAGGATTATGCCCAAATATTTTCGAATGACGTGAGTAACGTTTTGTACAAAACAATATGGATAAAGGAATAATAGTATCCAACGCATGTACAGGAATGGAAAACGCACAAAATATACTCATAACTATGGGGAAAAAACGTATTTTATCCAGTTCTTGAATTCTATTTTAATGTGCACACAAAACTAATATAAATAATGAATTAGTACTAATTAATGAAACAAAAAAGTCAAAAGATAGATCACACGATTAGAATAATACATACCTGTTGAACTTTGATTTTGATTTTTCACCAAAAATCATAGAAATCTAAATTCTCGTGTGTTGAAAAGAGTGCTTGAATTTGAAATCTGCATATGTATGGAAGTCACAATTACACCCCGTTTTGCCCCTATTTTTTCAAATTAAAATGGGTGGAATAATATATTTTTAGAGAATGAGTGGTTGAAAAAGAAGAAAAAGATTTCGATTTACGTGTAATATTATTTTATGAAAGATTGTATGATTGAAAATAGAAAAGAAAAAAATGAAATTTAATTTAATGGGGCCAAACGGGGGCTTAATGAATAGTGATCTGTGAGAAATTAAATTTTGGTTACGAAAGATAAGCCAGTTTTAAGGTAGTAAAAATGGTACTTTTTTGTCAATTTTACTGTATATCATAGATGTAAAAAATACAATAATATATTGTGGAATGTTTTATTTTTGTAGGGTCTATATGATTTTTTCCGATAAGTCTACCCTCTTGCTTGGGCTTTTCTGCAATCAATTGAAGTTGACGAGATTATTTCTGATTATATACAGAAATAGTAAAAACCACAACTATATAGAAGCCAATTGCATCTTGAGGGCTTGCCTTTAAATGAAGACAAGTAAATTACTTACAAACTCAAAGCATCAATGGATAAAAAATGTGTAAGCCAATCAAATTTATTAAGCATCCACTGGTACAAATGATAATCACATTGCAGCAACAGCAAAAAGCCATTACATTGCTTGAAAATTTGTTACTGAAATGACTTCTCACTGTCAGATCCAACTTCCGGTATGAACACGGACTAATACAGCAAAAAAAAAAAAAAAAAAAAAAAAAAAAAAAAAAAAAAAAAAAAATAACAAAAAAAAAAATTTAAAAAAGGGGATTTGGAGCGGACGGACGGACTGTAGCACTAGCCTACCCGTCCCTGTGCCTTCTGATGGCAATAAATTGGTATTGTGGCTGATTTAATATCCATCAACTTCAAACATATAGTCAAAAGTGAAACGGTATGTGAATCGTACCAACATTTGGCCCTTTTGGGTACAATTGGCAAACACCATGCTCTTCTAGAGTAGGAAGAACATCATCAATCTACATAAAAAAATTCAAAACGAAGTTATCCTTGACATAACTCAAAAGAAAATAAAGTTTTCCCAATTGAATTTCTACATTATTTGAGGATTGATTTATCATTCCAGAGCAATAAATAACAATATATAGAAAAATAGCTTCTATCTATCCCCAGATTCTAATTGAAACGTTTCCACTGAAAGATAATCCAGACAAAATTGTAGACATCTCCAAAAGAAACAAAATTCACGAATAAAATTGCTCACTCAGTGCAAACCAATTTATTTATTTATTATTTTTTTTTGCACTGCTATTTATTTTACCTCATCCTCAAATCAAACCCATAATTGATAAAAAAGAAAACCCGGTGAAAGATTGTTGCTGCAGCCATTTACATCTGATTTCAATACTCGTATTTCTTGATAAATGGACAAACAGAATTTGAGAGTTAATTGTTCCAATGGTCACTGAACTTAGGTCCATATATTTGATTGGTCATTGAAATTTAAAATGTCAAGTTTTAATCATTGAACTTATATCCATGTCTTCTATTGCTCACCGAAATTTAAAATGTCGAGTTTTGACCACTAAACTTTGCAAAATGTGGTATACTACTTACTGTAAACTCGATATTTTTTAAAATTCAGCAGTTATACTAGTGAGTAACGTATGACATTTTTCAAAGTGCAGTTGTCAAAACTTGACATTTTAAATTTTGGTGAGCAATCGAAGACATGAACCTAAGTTCAGTGATCAAAACTCGATATTTTAAACTTTAGTGACCAATCAAAGACATAGGTCTAAGTTCAATGGCCATTGGAACAATTAATTCAGAATTTGATGGCGTGGTAAAGAAAAAGATGCTAATCGAATTAATTATGGCTTGTGAGAAAAGTGAAATATATGCAAAGATCATATAAGATTGAACTCATACTCAATCGGTTTTAAGCACTGTTTAACTTTGACCTAATCAATTGCGTATGATTGTGGAGGGATTCAAACCTGTATACCAATAACTATTGGCAGGCTTGATTTGAAGTTGATTTTAGTACTTTAGGAACATAGGTTTTCCATTTTATGGCTGAAGCTTTAGGTAATGGCCGATGATCATATTTGTGTTTAATCATTTTTACATGTACAATCACTCTATAAATCAATATCTATCATTGTGTTCATTACATTATGAAGAGCTTTTGTGCATTTTTAACTAAAACGTTCACCAATGCGTTAGGGTTAGATATAAACACAATGAGAAATAATTTGAGAGTGCAAGAGATGGGAAAGAGGATTTGGTTAGGGTTAGAATACATACATCAAGTGTTAAGTAAACTCATGTATAGAGAGAAATAGAAATGGCCTGAGTAGGTATAGTTAGATGTGCCCAGTTCAAGCCCAAGATGGGGTTGTCGAGGTTGCTCAATTTAATAAATCAAATACCATTGAATAGTCAATGTCACGTCAACATATATGGGACCACCTCTGCCACGTGCATACCACGTAATTCATAAGTGTAACAATAGTCCCCCAAGTCTGAGTCATACATTTATGTGCGGGTCGAAATTTGAAATATAAGTAGTGAAGTAGGCGAGGCCTTACTGATAGCCTTGAAAATATGAAACACATTTATGTTCAGTATAGAGTGCTACCTGTGGTTGCTTTTGAGCTTGATATATAACTGAGCCTTGAGAGGATATTGCCATTTTCCTTTGAAAGTTACCGAAGGAGCTAATATCAAAAAAGCACATGTAAAAAATCGAATATGAAGTTGATTAAAAAAATTTGCCCAATGGCTAGTATGCAATACTATAGTTCCACAATTCTTTCCTAATTGTGTCTGAGTGAGAGACTTATGCTACATCCATCATTACCAAATTCAGTACAAAACTGAGCCAAAAATGGATCCTTTGAACCACCAATGTAATGCATTTCGCGATACATCCTGGGTTGCATGTTTCCAATGCTCAATCTATTGTGTACCCATGTAAAACCAGCCATTTGCTCTCGATTCATTGCTCTTTAATTGAGATGGAAGAAGGTTGACTTAGTTGCTTTCCATTTAAAAATAAGTTGGACAATCCATGAGCAAGGCCACTAGTAATGTACCAAAATTCAAGTGCACTCATGTAGAACATACAAAAACTATAGGTTGTATGGTGTTTATAGATTTGGAAATGAAAATGGTTAATAGCACAAAACGTTCCTATGTTTGGCACTTGTTTCGAAAAACGTCTTTACGTTTCTTTTTTTTTTTTTTGCATTTTCTCCCTTATTTCAACGCTTTGTTGTGAAAAACGTCCTTTCGTTCATCTGCCGTCTATTTCACAGTTAAATGCACATTTGGCTCACTTTGAATTTCAGGCTTGAAGGGTAAAATGGTCAGGCACTCCAAACAAACTCTACTTCCCACGATAAAATGGTTATTCCAAAAAAAGAAAAAGAAAAAATTATTCTCGGCGAACTATAGTGTTGAAGCCTACTGTTCATCATCACCGTGGTTGATGCATTTTCAAAAACTCACTGTTTATCATCACCATGGCTGATGCATTTTCAAAAATCCTGTGTTAATCATCACCCATCAATGCATGCATTTCAAAAATGAAATGTTCATTGTCACCATAGTTGATGTGTTTTCGGAAAACAAATTTTGGTTTTCATGCCAGCTATCATTCGCCATTCCCAAAAATTCACTAAGTCTAGTCCCAGAAATCTGCACCATAAACTAAAACTGTAACATGCTTTCCTCGAAGTTGGACAATGTTTGCGTAAAATGTCCTTACGTTTTACAATGTTTGTGTATAACATCCCTACGTTTGACAATGTTTTCGTTAAACGTCCCTACGTTTCATTTTGTGTTGCATGAAACGTCCCTACGTTTGTCACATATTTGCGCATAACGTCCATATGTTTCATATTTTTCCAAAAATCGTCCCTATACATCCTGTTTGAAATCCCTTTCATTCACGGCATCAGCAACTTACAGCAAACTCAACAAGCAACCTCACACACTAATCAACCCACCAACTCCACTTACTGGTCAAACTTTAAATTAAAAAAGTAGCAGAATATACTGAACAAATAGGTCTGTAATGGCACAATAAAAGGCTTCATATCATAGTTAATATTTACAGCCAAATTTGCATCTAATGTAGGCAAAATAGAGATATTCATTGACATAGCATTCATATGTTTAAACAAAAGAAATTTACAGTTCAACAGTTACTTCAAGATAGTCTCAAAATGTAATCTACAGAAACCAAAAAAATGATCTGATTGTCCCTAATTCCTTGCTGGTGGTGGTGCTTCTTTGCAGCTCCTACTGTTGTGCCCTGATTCTCCATATTTTCGATAGCTCTGAGTATGTCCTGCTCTTTTCTTCGCACCAGATATGCCTGTTGAAGTTGTCTTTGAAGGGGTTTCATTTTGCGAAGACATTCTAGACTTCTTTGCTTGACTAGAAGACTTCACCTCATTCGGTTGTTTTCTTCTATTCTTTTTTGCCCTCCCGACCTTCTTTGTGTATGTAGGTGGTCTAAGTGGGTTGAGACCTGGACTAGGCCATGAGTCTGGTCCTATGATTGGGGAAACTGAAGGCGTATAGGTGATCAAATAACAGTCCTTTATGTAGATGACATGTACATAATCAACAACATTAAGGCCTCTTGATACCAACGAGGCAATCACGTGGCAACAAGGGATTCCCGATAATTGCTACCCACGACATGTACAAGTCTTTGTCCTGAGGTCAACAGAATGTACTATAATGCCTGCATTGTACCGAACTTGGAACTTCTCATTCCCCGCATATTCAGCCCATTCAAACCTTGACAGCTTACCGTTCTTTTCGAGAATCTTTTGGATTCTAGGGCCCACTACTGATGTCCATCTATCAGCTACCTCCCTACGGGCTACAATTCTCTTCATCAAGTATACCCTAATCTCCTCAAGCATAATTAGAATGAGCTTCTCTCTTGCAGTGACAATTGTGCTGTTGAATGATTCACACAAATTGTTCAGTAGCATGTCACACTGCGTCCACTCTCGAAAGTGGGATTTGCTCCAATGGGAGGTCGATTTTTGTTCTAGCCACCTATACGCAGTCGGGTCGAGGTCGAAATTTTTTTGAATATGTGAAGTGGCTCTGGCTGCATCCCAAAGGCAATTCTTCATAGCCAGTCCCTTATGCGTCACGCTGAAATTATTGTACACATGTCGAACACATGTTCTATGCTCCGCACTCTCAAACAATGACTCAATCGCATTAACCGACCCCTTCTGCTTATCTGAAATAAATGTCTAGTACATGCCATTGTGTATATGCAAATCATCTTTCAGCAACTCTAAAAACCACCTCCAATTGTCTCCATTCTCCACCTCAACAACTGCATACGCTACTGGATACATACCATTGTTTGCATCCACTCCAACTGCAGACAATAACTGCCCACCATACTTCGTCTTTATAAAGCAACCATCTAGACCAATCACCCTTCTACACCCCCTAATGAAACCCTCCTTTAAAGCTCCAAGGC
>NW_019249372.1:37684-59858 GCF_002742605.1 Olea europaea var. sylvestris
CACATATTTTTGTAATGGCGGTTGAGATGAGTGGTACCAATTCATCTTTCCCATGTCAATCTTTGTTGGCAGTATTTACATACTGCTTTGGATTCTGGGACTCCATTGACAATTTTTCTCGTTGAAATCAACTTAAAGTGATCCCAACATTTTGCTTGTTTTTTTCCCTTTTGCTTTCCCCTCGTATCAGAAATGTTTAATTTAGCCTCTTCTTCCTGATCGTGTTCTGCTTCAGGAACGTTAACATCATCCAAATTAATTGGATAATTTGGATTGTCGCTTACATGATGATGAAGATCCAAATTTGAAATATTTTCAGGTAGGGGTACGTCATTTAGACCTTCAAAATGATTCCGAAATTGACTTTGCAGTGTCATAGGCGATTCGTTTTCTCTCACACCGAATAAGTTTTCGACAAATGTGCGTGAATCCATTTGTTTAATTGTAATAAGTAATAATTAGTAAAAGGGTAATTGTATAAATGTAGTGAGAAATGAAAATTGGATGAAATTTTAATAAATATAGTGATAACTGAGAAATGAGAATTGGATATTGTATAAATTGTATATAAAAATTGCACAACTATCAATACAACACAAGAGAGTTGAGAGTGAATTGCAGAAAATTTTGTAGCTAATGCCACTGATACTATTTATAGAAGAAGAAGGAGAGAGAAAAAATTTAATTAATTAATTAATTAAAGAACCGAAACGGTCACTGAAAAAATTCAATGACCGTTAACGGTCATAAATTTTAAAAAAATAATAATAATAAATAAGTTTTCAGGGACCGAAATGGTCACTTTATAAATGAGCCCACGAGCCTCGTTGAAAACGAGCCATGAGCCAAACGAGCCGCTCGCAGGCTCGTTGCTCGGCTCACCCACCTAATCGGCCCGCTCAGCTCGCGTTGGGGCTCGTGTTTTTACGAGCTTGAGCCGCCCACAAGCTCCGTTTTCGCGAGCCGATGAGCCGTTCGGTCCATTTGCCACCCCTAGACAGAGGTCTTCGATTGAGAAAATGGTTCGACGAAAAATAATATAAGAGTGCAAGAGACGAGGAAAGAGAATTTGGTTAGGATTAGAGCACATACCTCGGGTGTGAGGTGAACCTATATATATAGAGAAATGGAAATGGGTCAAATGGCTATAGTGAGATGGGTCCAATTCAAGACGAGGTTGTCAAGGTTGATTAGTTTAATAAATCAATACCATTGAATAGTCAATGCCATGTCAACATATAAGCTCACTCTAAAAATCATCAGCCAGGACTATTTAATGCTCTAGGTCAATCTTTGGGATCAAATGACATTTACTTAAAACACCTTAGCTCGATTGACCTTTATTTGCATATTCCTAAACAATACTTTGACAAGTCTGATGCTTATACGTACCTTTTGCAATAGATAACTCAAAAGCTTGATTTGTGTATTCATGCATAAAAACATTATGGAGACTTGATATGGATGCCTAATATACCAAGGTGAAGAAATAAGCGTAAACTATGATTGAGTTTCACGACATAGTCTTCCATAAATGTCTCGGGTCCATAATAAGTATCTGTCGGAATTGAGAGCTATCCAAGTATGCACTTAGCCCTATATGGTGTTGATTAAAATCAAATTTTTGGCAGAGGTTGATGAAATGTATATTTGAATAGTTATGTATCTCATAAAATATGCTGTTAAAATTAATTGTTGATTTTGATTTGAAAGTTTAATTTAATTTTAACCAAGCCACATAGTGGCTTCATATGGTTTATCCATCTCTACGCAGCATAAACTTTGAATAATCAGACAACATTGTAATATATTTTCTTCCTTAAATCCTAATGATCAAAATTGCATTAAGGAAAACACTCTTAATTTTCAGCGTAGATATTTTTGTTTCGCATCTCCAAACCACTGGCTCCCATTTTGTGGGATAAAATAGATGCTCCAAACTCAGCATAAATTTCCTTTCATTTTAGTCGATGTGGAACATAAGTAGTTACATAGAGGTCAATGTCTTCATGCAAGTCTGTGTTTGCTTGAGTTCGGGCGCTCTTAGCACTCAACCACTGTTGAAGTTTTGAGAGATGGGACTGCACTTCCAAGTGAGAATAGACTTGCTACGTAAAAGTAGATTCCATATAAACCGGTAGAACGAGGAAATTGCATCCTACAAAATGTAAACACACAAGGTTAAGCTAGCACTAATGGAATTTTTTCCACTTACACTGGCAATTAGAGAATGATACAAAATCATAGTATTCGATTAGCTTTTATGAAACTACAAAACTCTCAAGATTCTTCCAATATAGTAATAACAAAAATCCAAACCTATATTTCTCAAATGCATTTTGGTTGCAAAATATAGCACCCTTTTCTCAGAATCGAATACATTTTTCAAATTATAAATGTTGTAGATGTGGTGTTTATTATTGTTTGACAGTATCAAATGTATAAGGTGATGTTTTATCATAAAGTAGCCAATTTGAAAGTTTTGCATTGAGGTATGAGCAGATGACTACAGAAATGAAGAACCACAAAGGTTTTTAAAATGATTGAGGGCCTTGTGATATATGTGAAGCCCACTGGCAAAAGGAAGAGTGCAATTACCCCATATATTGCGCACCGCTAATGGAAATGCATTTGAATATGCTAAAATGACTTTGTTTTTCAAATGGTGAGCAAATATGCAAAAGACGAGTCAGAGAAGAATTAAATAAACACGATTCACATGTTAAAATGTTTATAACATCACCCAGTTCCATCCACTTAGAACAAAAACATGCATAAATATAAAAAGGAATAACTCGAGAATCACCTTGGTGTAATTTGCCCGAGAATCACTTTTTGAGTGTTAGTCGCCTTGGGTGTCAAACATTTTCGGGCAAAGTGACATTTTCCTTTCTGGAATCTCATGTTTTTCCTCTCTCCTTTGGAGAGTGCCCATCCGCTTAGTGTCTCCTTGTTTGTTCATTAGTTGTTCATTTTACATAGATGGCCAAGTACCCCACGTATCTCTACAGGTGCATTGATTATGTACGACTTGGCATGCTTGTTTGTTAACTATAATGCAATCACGTGCCTATGTAACTATTGTTTATGAAAATTCTGAAAAAGCTGTTGTGATTACTCCATGTTCTTATATCTTTCGTAAAAAAATGCATTTAGGGTCCGTTTAATTGCAAAGATAGAATTTGGATGGATCGAAAATGAATTTTAAGAAATTGAATTGCCTAGAAATTATTTTACTGAAAATTGTCAATTAATAGTGTTTGATTTGTATAATTTTTCACATGAAAAATGTTGAAATAAAAGTATTTTTTGGTGTTCATTTGACTTTGTTTTTCATAAAAATTGTCAATTTAAGGAATATCCACTTCTACAATTATTTCTAAAATTTGTTTTCATTGCCCCCAAAAAAAAAAAAAACCAAGAAAACCAAAAATATCTAAAAAATCATTTATCTTTTGATATTCGTTTGGCTTTGTTTTACTTAAAAATTGTCAATTTAAGAGATATTCTCTTTTACAATTGTTCCTAGAATTTGTTTCAATTGCCAAAAAAATTGAAAAAACCTGGAAAAGCAATTCCCACCATTTTGGTGAGAATTGCTTTTCCTCAAAAAGCTAGAAAAATCTGATGTGGCAAGAATTTGGGGAAAATCATTTCCACGGAAAAATTATACTATCAAACAAGCTAAAAAGTGGGAAATGAAATTTAGTTTTCATTTTCGATGGAAAAGAAGTGTCTATCAAACATGGCCTTAATTCATTAGCTAATCCACTGCTTTTGCCAGAATGCATTCACAAATCAAGCATGCTATTGTAGTGAAAATCATGGATAGGACTGGGTCCACAGGTCTAGTAATAGTGAAATTTATTGATGATCGAAACCAATTCATTATGAGAAATGTCAAGGAGGGTGATGTTAAAGATGCAGCATCGGCTTTTATAGAACTCACTAGAATTTTCTAGTTACGCTACAACCCATTTCTTGATGTTTCTTCTCTAAGTAGGCCTAGAATCATCTAGAACATGTAAAATAATCATCGTCACCAGGAATTATCTAGAATCACCGACTATGAGGAAGCGTCAAGAATTTTCTAAAAAATTTGTGAGGATTCTGACTAGAAGAATCTAGTATGCATCAATGCCTAGAAGATACTAGAAGAATCCAATTATAATCACCACCATATATGGATATATCTAGAATTACGTTCACCACCATATTAGAACTTTCTCCAATCATCCATTAACACCTATAAATACAAGGTGACTATGTATGCATGAGTGATGAGAGAAAGAGTGAAGAGAGTATGAGCAAGAAAAATAAGTGGAAAAGAGAGATAGTGAGGCAACTCGAGAACGAGCTTCTCTCGATTGCTCAAGGAGAGTTGATGGTAAGTCAATATTTTAATAAAGTTAAATCTTTCTGTTGTGAAATTTCAGAGTTAGATGCTTCAAATAAGTCTCGAATGAGAAGAATAAATATACATGGATTGAGACCCGAATTTATAAATTCTATTGCCACAATACAAGGTTGGCCAGAGCAACCTTCATTCATTAATCTTGAAAATTTGTTGGCTGACCAAGAAGCATTAAACAGGCAAATGTTAGAGGTCTCAATAAAGAAAGAAGAGGAAGAAACACTATATAGCTATAAAAGAAGAGGTTTACCCCCATCAACAAAATAATAAAAAGAAAATAAACGGGTTGAAAAAAGCTATCAGATAAGGGGAGCTCAAAAAATTGAGACGAGAGAGGTAAAAGATATCAACGATTTAACGACTGGTGTTTTGTATGTGAAAAACGAGGTCATTACACTAGAAATTGTTGATTTAAAAAAGAGTCAGCAGAGCGTGTAACGCCTCGAAATCTTTTTATTCTTTTATAAATTAGGCTTGAAGTGTTACCAAAATCTTCTTCATTTTTTTATTCTTCATTCTTATTAACATGATATAAATATGAAATGATATGGTATACCGACATTTCTTAGGTTTAGAGCAAACTTGTCGCGACATTGATAGCTCAAGGAATTTCATAATTATTCCTATATCTCTTAGGATTTACATATCTGTCCAAACGATCTATCCCATAGGATTTAACATATTCAATCTAATGGTCCATCCCGTAGAATTTAATATAAAAACTAACTGAATACCTTAAAGTATTTCATGACAAAATTTATATAAATATTAAGAAATAAGACTTTACCACTTTGTATTATGTATTCTTACCTCAATGACACCAAAATAAAATTTGAAAATATGGCTTGTAGAATAGAAAAATAAATTATTTCTAATAGATTGTGTGTATGTGAATTTATAGGGAGTGCATCCTTTTTTCTGGGAATTATAATCTAGTTAGATCACACACACACACACATAATCATATCAGTTTCGGCATTAGAATTCAAAACACATTTGATGTAATTAGAACATTGATGAGATTAATTAGATTAATTGTTTTTAAATTTAATAGGATAGTTATATTCTTTTAAATTTCCAATGTAACTATGTCATTGTTTAAGCCTCATTCTTTCCAAAATTTATTTTTTTAAAACTTATTTTTAACCACACATTCGTTGATAAAATAATATTACATGCAAATTCAAAACTTTTCCTTAATTTTTAACTACACATTCTTCATCAATCACTATTTAAAAATGCATTCTTTCACATAAAATGGGGCTCAAACAAGGGCTATATGAATTAAATGAAAGTTTTGATTTATTATTTTATTATTATTTATATTTTCTTTATTTATAAAATATAAAATCTAGAATTCTTCTTCTTCTTTTTTTATCAAAATAATTCGGGTATAATTAGTCTAAAAATATTTATTCTTGAGCCTAATATACGCTATTTAATACGAGCTACAAAATGAGTATAATATCAATATATTTTTATTAACTTCTAAAATACTTTAGTATTCGACCCAAATAACTTGCGATAAATTTTTTAAAAGTATACGTAAGCAAATAAATTATTTATGCAAATAAGTGGGTCTAGTTTATCTTTTAACGTTTGAACTTAGGGTGATGACAATACTAGACATGGACCATTCCATTCGCCAAATGACAATATTAAGTTTAGGCTTCATATGAAAAATAGTAAGAAAAATTTAGGGTGTTACAGAAGGCAATATAGCAACCTCCAACAAGCAAGAGAAGTACAATAGTGAAGAAGAATGAGACGTTGAGGCAGCCACAACAACAATTAAGCAGGCTCGAGAAAAGAAATTTAATTCAAATTTAAAGGATGAATCGGCGTTAGTGATAGTTCAGCCTGAGCAAATGGATTGTGGAGAAGATTTGATTGATTCAGAAGAGGACATCGTGTTTCATAAAAGGTCTTCAGGGTGGACTCCGTAGAGGGAAGAACTATTAGAATTAGAAGAAGTGTTCGAAGAAATGCAAACACCGTAGAGGTGGAGCAAACACCACAGATGGTGGATCTACCATATTTAAAGGAAATGGATGATAAATTACAATAGGAAATCACGTAATGAAGCCCTAGAGAAACTAAAGATTTACGAATGCTAAGTAATAAAGAAGAGTTTATTAGAGCAACACAGAGTACGGAGGATCGCCAGGGTCAACAATAAATTGAGGTACGTATAAATTTACAATCGCAAATAAGAAAGTCTGGTGGATATGAGCAAGCAAGTATCAAGTATACAACTTTCAAAGAAAACAAGACTGCGAAAAAGTTAGAAATATTTCAAGTCACGGATGCGTTGAATAAAGGATCAAACGCTTCAAAAATCATCGAGTTTGAGACACAACTAGAGGAGACAAAGAAGAAAAAGGTTAAAATGAAAAGTCGATATTGAAGGGGAGAATTGAAGATGCAACACCAATTTTTATAGAACTCACTAGAATTTTCTAGTTATGCTACAACCCATTTCTTGATGTTTATTCTCCAAGTAGAACTAGAATCATCTAGAACATGAAAAATAATCATCGCCACTAGGAATTATCTAGAATCACCAACTATGAGGAAGCGTCAAGAATTTCTAGAAAATTTGTGATGATTCATGACTAGAAGATACTAAAAGAATCTAGAATGCATCCATGCCTAGAAGATACTAGAAGAATCCAATTACTATCACCTCCAGTTATGGATATATCTAGAATTAGGTTCATCACCATACTAAAACCTTCCACAATCATCCATTAACACTTATAAATACAAGGTAATTGCGTATGCATGAGTGATGAGAGAACGTGTGAAGAAAGTGAGAGCAAGAAGAACAAGTGGGAGAGAGAGATAGTGAGGCAGCGTAATGTTTTAGTGAGGAGTGTTTCTATATAATCAAAATGTGTCCAAAAGTGTGTAAAATCTATTTCATAAATAAAATAATATCTTTATTTAAGTCTTAAATTTTACAGATGTCCTCACCTTGCGTGAGTCCAAGAGACAGGCCAGGAGGCTGTGCCGATGTGTTTACTTGTCCTTTCCATGGCTCGTATTTTTGGTTGTTTACTGTTACTATTTTGAGTGTGCGTTACAAGGCTTTGAATTGGACATGAGCGTATGTTTTGTTTAGTTAACATCAATTTTGTTTCTTATGTTTTGAGTATGATAGTTAAACATGGTTGAGCAAATGTTCGGTTGTTTTATGTCTAAAGATGACATCCTATAGTAATTTCCCTATTATGCATTTTATAGAATGATTTAATTAGTTAATGCACTTTCCTTGTACAAATTTCCAAATATTTGACAACAGCTGAAATTTGGGTATTTGAGGAAAGCTTCTGTTTAACTAGAGTTTGCCAAATTAAAAATACTAGGATCAGATGCTTAGCAACTTACCACCTCGTTCAAACAATGAACAAATCTTAGACTAGGCTGGAACAGTAATTGGCGTACGCTGGTTCATGGCTTTATTTGTGTGGATTAGGCTATTCTCATTCTCTTAACTGATAGATTGTTAACGAGCTAAAGTTGGAAATCAACCATGAAATTGGGTTTGAACAAGTTTATGTGGTTTTCGTTCTTGTCACGTAATTCTGGTCTGGAAGAATATATGCACTGTACATGATCCTATTGAAGAACCTTTTTGGGATCGTCTAATATCAAAATATTTAAGGCTAAATTATTACTGGGGTTCCCTTCTTTTTCAATGTTTCGCAATTATGTCCCCATTCAATTTAATTGCACGTGTCTTCTAATTCGTGCGGATGGTCTTTCTTGACAATTTTGCCCTCTATAGCTCAAATAAAATAAAACAAACAAAAAAAAGAAAAAATTGCACCGGGGTACCTAACCTTTTCAAAAGTGAAAATAAGTCTTCAACATCCCCATTTACTCATCCGTGTCAAATCTGAGTATCAAAACTTTTTATAAAGTGCTAATGAATCCAAAAAGAATATAATTCAAAAATTTATGAACAATTTCATACCTTTCTTCATTCATGGTTTGATATTTTGGTGTCCTCGACGTAAAGGAATCACATCAATCCATCTCAACAAAATACAAATTAAAAAATAAACAAATTAAAAAATAGAAAAAGAGAAGTAAAAATTGATCTTCTTCAGACTTCAAGTCCATCCACGACAACGACCACATGCTTGTCATTCATCATCATCACCACCCCACCATATGCAATCAACTTATCCAGCCATCAATGGTTGGCTTAGGGTACTCCAAATCCACAACATTTCAAAATGGATAGATATTTATTTGATGGCCAATATATATAGTTCCATCTCATGAAAATAGATAGAACTCCAAATCCACAATATTTCAAAATTGATAGATATGTATTTGACGGTCTATATATAGTTCCATCTCATGTAAATAGGTAGATATTTATGTTGAATTTCATTCTCTGGACGATATCTTTTGTATATTTTCTAGGAAGTTAAAAATATTGCTTTTACAACCTTTAGTATTATTAACAAGTTTCCTTACAACAAAGATTATATTTTATTGCCTTCTACACATCTTTGACAAATATCCCTACAACGAAGAGTATTTTGTAATGTTTCTTTCTACAAGTCTCTTGCAATTGTCTCACCGAATACATTAAAATTAACTATAATTAAATGACTAGGATCAATTGTCTTAGTTTTAGGCGGAGTTCACCATCAAAGTTTGAAGTTTGAAAGGATTTATGGCAATAAAGTAACAAGGAGTGGTTGGATAAGAATAAGATGGACCTGCTGTTACTTGATTGGCCAAAATTCACGTTTCTCTTCTTTTGTATTTCTGGGTTTTCGGTTAGTGATAATTATATGTGATCGAGCTGACTGGTGCTTGCTTAATTGAATTGATTTATCATCATGCAATCTATGATTGGTGTCCATTTTCCTCGACGTTCAGAGCTTTTGTTGCTTTTATTTTCTTTATTCATGTGATATTCACCAGTTTTTCTGTTTTTGATGAGGTTCCCAATTTATGTATTAATACTAATTGAAATATAGCAATGTTGAAGTCATAGAAAATTCATGTTCTGGGCAATTTCAAGCTGGATTTTCTTGGACAAGATGTTGATGTTATGTTGTTTGTGGTCTCACATATCGGCGACCTCTCTGTGGAGGATTAAATCACAGCAACTGTTTCCAAGCAAGCAACCTATATACGCCGCACAGCTGCGAAGCTTTTCAGAAAGGCTCAGTGCCCAACTCTTTGATTATGCTAGGACGGAACAATGGGAAGAAGCTAATGGCAATTCGCATGATTAAGGATCCATTTGACATGACTTTTACTTTTATTTTATATAGAAGAACTTTTGGAGTAAATTATTTTAATTTTTGTTTGGAAATTAACATTTAAAAGAACTTCCTATTATGAAAGTATTTTTAGAGGAACCAACTTTCCATAAAAAATAAAAGAAGTACTTTCATAAAATTAGCTAAACAAGTCCAAAAGTAGCTTTTGGATCTCAAAAGTTGCTTTTTGATTTTCAAAAGTCACACCAAATGAACCCTAAACATGCTATGGAGTCTGTGACTATATATATATATATAGCTGGACTGAAGTTTTGCAGATAATTGGGAGTTTTTATATTATTTTTTTTTTTTTTTTTTTTTTTTTTTTTTGGGTAGCCGACACGGGAGAAGAGGCTGGACTGGAGTTTGGCGGATAATGAAGTCTATTACTTTTTTGTTTGGATAGGAAATGACAGAGTTAAGGAGTGGGACGGGTGGATAGGGTATAAATGATTTTCGAAAGAATAAATTTAAAACTTAATATTTGATATGATAAATTAAAAACTAGGGTTAGGTGTAATTTTCACTAATAATATTTACATTTTTTATTCACTCACCCTGGGTTTATTAAAGTGGAAATTACACGGTACCCTAATTTTAAAGTTTGAATTTCAGAAACCATGTCTCAATTTTCATATTTCAAAATTCAGATTATAATTAAAATTTGATATTGTAGTAAATAAATATATTACTGATTAAATTAACCTATCCCCAAATCTCTCTCTCTCTCTCTCTCCCCCCATTTTGATCTCTTCTCCGGTGATAAACTATCCATTTCGACAACGCTATGAGAGCCTTGCGATGATCAGCAGCGATATTTGTCGTTTTTCTCTATATTAGCCATATTGGATCTATTTTCGACAACTGACCATCCACTACGATGGCACTATAGTGGAATGAGTGTCGCTACAACAGTGACGAAGCCACTGCCCAAGGGCATAGAGGGCCTTTGATTTATTAGATCTAGCGGCCCTGACCTCAGCACAGTAGCAGTCCTCCATGCTTTCTTATGAGACACTGATATGCACATCATTGTGCAGTGTTCATTGTAACCATCGCCATGGTTATAGGGATGGTTGGGTGGGGATGGCGGTGGCGGTGGCGGTGGCGGTGGTTTAGTTAGATTTGGTGGTGTCTATAGTTTTTATTAGTGGCGGTAGTGGTAGATCTTTGCTATAAAGATGGTTTTTGTTAGATTTGAGAGTGGACCTGGTAGTGGTGGATCAGGCGGTGGCAATGGTGGTTTTGTAATTGAAAATGGTGGGTTTTGGTTTGTTTTATATTGTGGTATTGCCGCGGGAAGGCGATGGTTTTGATGATGGTGCAGCTAGAGGCAATGGTGAAATGGTGGACACACACACAAGTGTCAATGGTGGTCACAAATTTTTTGGTTGATTGTGATCAATAAATAATATATGAATAATGAAATAGATAAATTGTGACCACTAAATAAGATGTGACCTAAAAATTTGGGCTGTGACTTATAAAATTTGTGAATTGTGATCGATAAATAAATTGTAATCTATACAATTTTTTAATTTGTGATCGAAAAATAATTGGTGATCAAATTATAAATAATTGTGATCTTAATACATTTAATTAATAAAATATATAGTTAATTAATAATTTTATGAATAAAATTTAATAATATCTGATTTTTAAAATTTTAAATCTTGTATCATGGTTAATCTCTTAAATGTGAATTTTTCCCATTATTAAATAAGAATGTGCCTTGAATCTGGATCAAAAATCAAGAGAGAGATTCACTCTCAACCCAAAATATTAAAATAACGCAAAACCATACTTATAAACTTTACATTTCAAAACTAGGGTGATTAGGTTTAATTTTCTAAAATCAGGTGTTAATTATTTATTTTAAAATTAATAATAATTATAAACTAATTGTTCATTTACGTGATGAAATCTGGACCCTCTATATTTGAATTACACAGTTTTCATATTACATCTGCACGTAATCACTGATCATCCGACCTATGTCTTTCGCGTTTTACCATAAACCGCATTTCTCTCTCTTTACAATGCAGTGCAAAAACCATGTTCTTCTCTCTATCTCTACCGGGAATACAGCAATGACGTTGCTCTCTCTCTCTCTCTTCTCTCTCTCTAATACAGTAAAGTAACCTCCCACTCCGTTTCTCCAGTACTACGAACCACACAATAGTTTATTAAATTTTAGTTTCAACAATAGTTGTGTTTGGAATAGCAAAAACTCATAGTGTTGGTGTGAAAGTGGTGGAGAATGATAAAGGAAAGAGGAAATATGTTGAAGGAGATTCTTCTTCAGCAAAGAGAGTTAAAATGTCATCCTCTGGCGGGAAACCCATGAAGAAGGTGAACTCCGATTTTGTGACCTATTATTTGAGTAGTTTGTAACCTGATTTGGATATTTTGCGTAGAAAATATCATTTTGTGACCTGTTTTAGGTATTTTGTAATTTGAAGGCTTTGTGACTTATTTTATGTATTGCGTGATTGCGACTTTCTACTTATTTGTGTTATGATTTTGGAAAATTTGTGAACAACTATTTTATTATATGGCGGGAAACCCATGAAAAAGGTGAACTCCGTTTTTGTAACCTAATTTCTGAAATTTGTGACCTATTATTTGAGTAGTTTGTGACATGATGTGGGTATTTTGTGTAGGAAATATCATTTTGCGACTTGTTTTAGGTATTTTGTAATTTGAAGGGTTTGTGACTTATTTCATGTACTGTGTGATCAATTACTATTTATTTTAATCGAATGTGTTTTCAAAGGAGTGTTGGATTGTTTGCGAATGAAATAGGTGTTGTGACTTTTTACTTCTTTGTGTTATGATTTTAGAAATTTGTGACCAACTATTTATGAGTTGGTCACAGCGAAATGTTTGTGTGTTGAAGGTCGGAGTAACATTTTTTATTTTACGATTGTGCGGGACTAGAAATACTTAATAAAACCAAGGAATAAGTTTTCTGGAAAGATCACCACAACGCCAATACAGAGTGTGATTACGCACTTTGTGGGCAATTCTAGATAACACATGTTTCTCCTACGACATGCATTGTAGGGAGATAGTTGTGCAGCCACAATTGATTCACCAAGTTTTACTACGGGAGGTCAAGTAGGAGATGTGGTTTAATGTAAATGAGAGATATATTTATTTTTTAATTGCTGAATTTTGTTTGGTTACGGGATTGAGGTATGATGGGGTCGATGGTCGACCAATGTTAGATGAAAAATCGTCTTTAGTGAAGGACACATATTTTAAGGACTTAAAAGTTATTACAAGTGAAGATGTCAAGAGGGTTTTTATTTCACTTGATGATGCACCAGACCTTGACGTTGTTAAGATTGGAATTATCTATCTCATCACCTCATACTTATTTGCTACATCCTACCTGAAGGTGGTGGATCAATACATATTTGCACTTGTAGACGATTTTGCCACTCTTGAAACATTTCCTTGGGGTAGATATTTGTTTGAGACTACCTTATCGTCACTAAGAAAGGGACTATCAAAACAAACTAGTCACTACAGATTGACAAGTTTTTTAGTGGCTTTCCAGGTGTGGCTATATGAGTGCATACCTGCACTTGAGGGGAATGTGGCCATAAGAATTTGTAAGAAATATCCACGCATTATTAATTGGACTGTACACAAATATCCTTCAGCGGCAATGTTGGAGGACAAAGTGTTTGGAAGTGAGAATGTAAGATTTTAAATACATCTAAATTGTTATGTAATCATTTGGTTAATTATATAAATTTTGAAATGACATATGCTCAATATTTTTTCATCTTATGTGAAACAGGTTGTGATAAATGACATTGATCCATCTGAAGTTGAGCTCACAATGCCATATATGACATGTTTTAAATATGAACTTCACATATATTATGATACGAAATATGATTTGTGACCTGAAATATGAATATCCTGTTTGTAAAGTGACATATCTTTTATGACTGTGACCTGAAACATGTAACTTGTGACTTGTGACTCTCTTTGTCCTTATGTATGTTGTGGCTTGATCCTTGTGACTTACTTTGCTCTTATGTGACTTGTGATTTGTGAATGTGATCGGAAACATGTGATTTGTGACTTTCTTCATACGATTGTGACCTGTAAAGTCACATGTCTCTTAAGCACATGTGACTTGTTTCTTGTGACTTTCTTCATTCTTGTGTATGTTGTGTACGATCGGTAGATGTGCAGTACTCAAAGCCTAGACAACCAACTCGGAATGTTAGGATCTCTAAAAATCAATTGGGCACAAGTGAGGCAACTCCCCTACTGTCGAAGGTACACGTTGAAGATTCAGATTTTGTAGACCCACCGCTATACAAACAAACGGGGGCTGCTGGCTCTAGCTCTCGCGATCAGCAAAGTGCTGCCTACCATTCAGATTGCTCATGTTTTGAGGTAAGTAATATCATTGTCTATTCACTTAAGAACACATTTTATATACAATTCCACTAACTACAAAATTTATCAGGAATGTGGTCGATTGAAGCAGTTGATTGATAAGGAAATAACTAAGCTCCAAGCGGAGAACAAGGGGTTGAAAGAGGAGCTTATGTCGATGAAGTCAGAACTATCTAAGATAAATGTAAACATGCGTCAATCAAACAATTCTTTGAAGCTCAATGAGGTCATTCAGAGTCACAATGTATTGAAAGATAGCTTAAGTGACATCAGGTTGTCTCTTAAAATTTTTGTTGAATCTGTATCTGACATCTTATCTTCGGTGATAGATGAACTTCATAAGAAGTTGAGTGGTAAAGATGTTTTGACAGAACAAGTGCCGAAAGATGATGATGATGTTGACAAAAAGGGCAAGGGTCACATGGAACCTGAGCCAAAAGGTGATGATGTTGCTGAAAAAAGTGACAATGTTCACATAGAACCCGAGCAAAAAGGTGATGACGTGGTTGAAAAAGTGGACAAGGGTCACATGACACCTAAGTTTTCACATGTTCTTGATGACTATGTTCTTGAATCTCCTTCATTTGATCTAGGAGTTGGCTCCTCACATACACCTAAAAGCTCTGATGATACATTTTTTGCCAGTAAAGAAGTGCGGGATCAGGTTAATGAGGCTATTGCACGCGTGTTGGAGTCTACTGAACTTCATTCCAAAGATGTCAGTTTAATGAAACATTTAGTGTTTTAATATTATAAATTCAAATTTATTGTCATACACTAATTTAAGAAACATTATTTTTATGTTTTTTTTATTTAGGAAGATACACCTGCACCACCATCATTTGGACTACCTGTGAAGAGAGCACAAAAGCCATCGAAAACTCTGCAATCACCTTTTGTTAAGGTCGAACCACGTCATGCTGCTACTGGATCAAAATCTAACACTGTAAACGTCGTGTTCCAAAATTATTCGAAAGGAGTTGATAGCACAGATCTGAGCTCATTTAAGAATTGGTTTGACAAAGGATACAAGCCCAAGAACAAGTAAATTAAACGTAGATTTTAAGTGTTTTTAGTGAATTGTGACCTTCCATTACTTTTTGTGACTACAGCATTTCTGGTCATAGACAGAAATAAATTGGTCACAATCTTATTCTTTGTTTGATGAGGGCATATGTGTGTGCACAGGGTAAAGTTCAACGATGCAGATAACGTGATAAGTCCTCAATTTGTATGTGGCACTGTCACTGTTCATTATAAAACTTGGTGGCATATGTTAATTGATTCTAATTCATCATTGAAGAACACGGTACTATTTTTTCACCATTTTCCACATATGCATAGTAGTTTTGTATTACTTATGTATATTCTTTCTTACTACAGCACTTGGATGCATGCTTTCATTACATAAGACAACTTGCCAAGTTCGGTGAAGGTGTGAAGATGAAAGCTACCACTACAGACTACATATTTGATATGTCAATCAAGTTGACATACTCTAAATTTATTCAAGACCCAAGCATTGTTGAGAAGAATGATGAGCTAATCAAAACCATCAATGGTGAACGGTTATAATTTAATACTGCTTGGAGAGAAGTTGAATCTGTGTTGATGCCCACAAATCATGCTCATTGGATGTTAGGGCAGCTTGATATTACTAACCATGTCCTTTACATATATAATTCAAGCAACAAATCATACAAGGACAACAAGGTTCACGAAGGGGTTTTATCGCTTGTGAAGACTCTTACACACCTGTTAAAATTTGTCGGGCTATGGAAGAAAACTAGTGATAGTATTGGTGACAAATTTGGGGAACTGCGTGTTAATATTGTCCGTGGTTTACCCCCAACAACAAAATGGGTAAGTTTTGCTATGAGTATTGCAAGTTTTATCATTTTCCATCAACATTTAGTAATTACTTATAACCGTATTCTTTAAATATTACAGGCATGATTGTGGGGTTTTTGTGATAAAGTATGCACAGTATTTGTTGCACAATAATCTTGGCAATAAACCAATGTCATTTGATGCTGGGAATGCCAGACTTGAAATTGCAGCGTTGCTGTTCAAAAACAAACAACTGAAGCAGATTGGAAAGGGAAGTTCAAAGTCAGATGAATGAACTCCTGTTGATGGCATTGTTTTCATGATGGATTAGATTGATAGTTGTTCAAAATTAGACAAACAGATATTTTTATGATGTAGTCGATATATGTTATCTTTGTAATATGTTTTGAAATTGAATTTGAATTTGTTTTTGTCAATTGGCACAAGGTGAACGTATTGGTATTTATGTGAATGATTTTGTTTATATCATCTAAGTTTTTTATGGATGTAAAAGTCTATATTTGTATGATCTGAACAGGTCATGTGAGAATACTGCACAGTCTAAACAGGTCACAAATAATCACATACGAGTAATGTGTTATATAACTGCAGGTCACAAATCGTCAAATAGCAACAGTTGGTTAATTTGCATGACTTGAATATGTCACAAGTGGTCACATATGAGTACTTTCTTATATAACTGCAAGTCACAGATGGTCATGAATAGTTTTAGTTAACTTGTTACATATGAACAGGTCACAAATGCTTAACATTTATCGTTGACACTCTTACAAAAGAAGAAAGCATAGAATTGGTCCCATATAGTGGAAGATGACATTCAGATTTAGTTTGAACACACAAGTTAAACAAAAAACATAGAGCTTATTTTATGCTTGAAATGGTCACAGACGGTCACAATCATCAAAAACAGAGTTGCAATCAATGTTTGTTTACACAGCCCTTTTCCATAAATAAGTGACATCGTGAGATATAATGAAAGCTCAATGCATAAATCTGTCAACTCGTATAATCCAAAAAATACATCGTTCGGCAATAAAATGAAACAATTTGTAATTACAAAGAATATCATTGTGTAAAAAAATTATACCAAACTATTTGAATTTCTTTGGATCTTTCTTTATTTTCAGTTTTTTATCATTCTGGTTAAGTGGCACCAAATTCCTGCAGGTTCGACGATTGTGCCCGAATTCACCGCATCTTTCACATTTCACAACTTGTGATCTTTCATGTGCTGCTTCTTTCTCTTCTTAGTAGGCCATCTAGAACTTCTCTTTTGGTTTGGAGCAAAAACAACTCTATTACTTACATCTTCTAGCAAATTCCATTCTGATTTATTACCTATAGGAAAGACAGTCTCATTGTAGGTATTTAGATATGTATCTCTTGTGTAATACACAGGGCAAAAGTCATATACATTTAGCTTCAATGTTACATTCAACTTCAATGTTGCTATTACTGCAGTGCATGTGGACAGAGAAGTTGATCCACTTGAACCTTTGTACAACTACATGTAATGTAGAGTTATATCAATCATGTATGATGAAGAATTGTCCCTCACTTCAAACAAAGTGTGATTTGCACGTGAAACCTGAAAATAAAAAATATTTAAAATTATACTTGTGATCAACATAATAAACATAGTTTTCTTGTTTTAACCTTTAGATTTCTCACATCATTGCTCATTTCCCTTAACAACTTCTCATATTTTGTTGCAAGCTTTGTGAAAGTGTCATGCGTGTTATCTCTATTTTTGCAAAATTAAGATTGGACCATTTGCCTCGATGATTCTAAAAGTGCTTCAATGGGGTAATTTTTTGCCGCCTTCGTGACTGCGTTAACAGATTCTACTATATTTGATGTCAGAGTAGAGTATCTATTGGTTGGCATATGCAATCTTGACCATTTTTCATATCCAACATCCAACTACAAAATAATTTTAGTTATTAGATAACAGATTTAAGTAACAAGTCACATATGGTCACAGTTAACTCTAAAAAGTTCACAGATAGTCAGTATTATCACAGAACAGGTCACAAATGGACACATTCATAAAACTATATTATGTTTTAATTCTAAATGAGACCACATGCTAAATATACACTGTATATTGCATTCATAATCATGTTTCAATTTCATATAACAAAAAATGAAATATAGTTTGTACATTAAACATGCGTGATCACAGATATTCATAGAAATTTCATAACATCACAAAAAAAATGACAGGAAGTCATATAACATATATTTCAGACAATTACATACCAAATATCCCCTGATATCTTCATTTATTGAGTCCAATTGCTGCATTTGATATTTAAATTCATCCACTGTATAAGCTCTTACAGCAAAATTGAATGCATGTGTGACATTGTGACCCGATTTTGCATAATGTGACTTCAAATTTTTCAGCAAATGGTATGAACAGATCCTATGCATTGCCTCTGGATATACAAATTCAATGGCGTTTCTTATGCTATTGTGACTATCGGATACTATACATAATCTGTCTCTAGATCCGTACGCCCTCTTCAACATCTCAAGAAACCATCTCCATGACTTATCGTTTTCATTATCCCCAATCCTAAAAGCTAGTATGAAGATATTGTTGTTTGCATCTTGTGTACAAGCTGTAAAGAGTGTACCCCTGTAGTGACCATTTAAATATGTACCACCAACAACAATGACTGGCCTACGATATTTTCAACCAGAATCGATGCACCCAAAGCCATAAAATAATATTTAAATCTATCTAAATGATCAGTTTCTATTCGTGTGACTGTCCGTATGTTCATCTATTGTAACATAAAAAAAGAAGGTAGCAACTGAAACGATGTTGTTGGATCACCTCTAATCAATTTTAATGTCTGCTCACGTGACCTCCATGCCTTCATATAACTCACCGATACTCCATATTTGTGTAACATGTCATTTGAGATATCATTAGGAGTGTATATTGTACGTGAAGAAGTGTATTTGTACCTGATATAGTTTGACACCATTGAGTTAGATGTTTGTCGATGAGATCCTAAAACAATGTTCATTGAGCATGTGTGACCATTATAGATTTCCCTGATCTTAAACGTTTTCATTTCTCCCAAGCGTGAAGACCTAAATATCCACTTGCAATCATCTTGGAAACACTTTATTACGTACTCTTTTTTGTCCAATCTCAACACCTTATATTCAAATTTGTTTTGTATGGCATAGAGGGCCAAGCTCATTTTCAGTACTTTCTTATTGCAGAAAACATTTCCCTCCACTACTTCTCTAGCATTTACTTGAGATATCAATATCACATCTTATTCAATGTTTCCGTTCTCAATTGTAGTAACCGAGTCACATATATCCTGAGCTATTTTTTGTAAAGAAAACACATTAGCTGATGACTTAATGGTAGTAATTGATGACTCTGGACATTGCAATGCACCTGTTGACTACCATGAGTCTGTAGTGATAACATCAACTGCAATAGGATAGTTCGATACAACGCCATCCAAAGATCTTAGCCCCAAATACGTTAAGACATTATTATTACTTAGTATCCGAACTGGAGGTAAACTAGAATCCAAATAATATGTTAATCTCACACTTACTTCTGCATGATTAAGCCCCAATTCTGAAATAACAAGGTTAACTAACTCATCATACTTGCACGTATCATTCAATAGTATAATTGATGTGTGACCTCCATATAACAGGCAAACGTTCAAAATTGTCATCCCTGATCACAAACAAATAACAGCATGTCACACTTCATTCACTAAAATCAAGAAACGATCAAATGCAATGACATTGATGAATACAGGCCACAGATGAAGAAATCATAGATATGTCAATACATGTCACAGAAGTTATTTAATGTAAAGAAATTCACATATGGTCAACAAATTTAGTGTCGCAGAGAATCAATTTTCAATGCAATGACATTGATCACAGAATAAACTAATTCTACATATGGACTGTCAAGACATTTAACATATATGTCACAATCTATTTAATTCAATGGTCACAACTAGTCACAATTAATAGAAATATGCACCAATGTGATTGAATCACATAAACAGTCATAAATCAACACGTTCATGACTATAAATTGAAAACAAAAATTACATACTACCAATCGTTAATGAAAAAATACACGTCACACACTGGGCAAAATATAGGTTATTACTAACGGCGTGAAATCTCTGATTATGTTTGGATAAATGTTTCAATAGCTTCGAAAACACCTGTTTCTTCAAAATCATAAGCTATACTAAATAATTATATGCTTACCTTCGAAGTCAGATAAAAAAAAACTTCAATTTTTGCTTTGGGCAAATTGAATTCTTCCATAATCCAACTTCAACTTTCTCCAATTAAATGAAAATTAGCAGTATATCGACGTTATTGATCGATTGCAGAGAATGCCAGTGAAATTTTCGTGATGTTTGGAGAGTTTTTGGTGAATCTGTTGTTTACAGAGAGAGTTTTTGTGGAACCCGTTTCATAGATAGAGAAAATCTCGTTTGATTACGGTTGTAAAATAAAAAATATCTTTAATTATGGTATATTAGTAATTTGTAGGAGAGTATAATTTTTTATCCAAATTTAGTCCCTGTTTGACCCCCATTACGTGTAAAAATTAATGGGTGGAATAGTATTTTTTTGAAAAATGAGTGGTTGAAAAAGAATGAAAAATTTTCGATTTACGTGTAATATTATTTTATGAAAGATTATGTGGTTGAAAATAGGTGAGAGAAAAATAAAATGTAATAGAATTTAATTTAATGGGGGCTCAAACAGAGGCTTAGTGTATATAATATTATATTTTTATATGTTTAATATTTTCAATTATCACTTGAATTATGAAAGTTTTAAGGGACTTGGTTAATTGTGAAACATGTTTTTATAATATAGTAGTTATGTGATTATCCCATAGTAAAACTTGTGGATTTATTGGACTACCTGTCAAGATTTGAGGCCCATGCCCGAAAAGGGTTAAGGGTTTGGACTCTGGACTTTAGTATTTTTATATGTTTAATATTTTCAATTATCACTTGAATTATGAAAGTTTTAAGGGACTTGGTTAATTGTGAAACATGTTTTTATAATATAGTAGTTATGTGATTATCCCATAGTAAAACTTGTGGATTTATTGGACTACCTGCCAAGATTTGAGGCCCATGCCCGAAAAGGGTTAAGGTTTTGGACTCTGGACTTTAGACACAGACATCATAGGACTAGGGAGAAGATGAGTCCATTACCACGCGAACAAGTTTTAACAGTTTGGTTTCTCCACAGTACAAAATTGGTCAAGAACCGTAGATCAGAAATCCTAAGGCCACAGTCCATCTTCAGTTATCTTGTTTTGATATAAACGGAGAGATACAGAAGCAAGACGAAAATGAGAGAAAACGGAGAGAGCCTTGTTTTCCTTTCATATCCAAATCCACTATAGCCGCTAAGCGTACAAGGAGAGGTCGAGATACAGGAATTTTGATATAGATAAAAGAATTCTTCACTCAAAAAATCCAGTCTTTGTTCTAACTTATCATCTGTGACAAAATTTTCATTTTTCCCGAAAATTCCTTTCTCTAGAAGAAACGCTCTCATCGCAAGGTAAGTTGTGGTCCTTACCGTGAAAATTCTTTGTTTTTTTCTTTGGTTGTCGGTATTCAATTGGTAATTCCTTCATCCTCTTGATTTACGGGGTACTTGATGATAGACTTGCTCTACAATTCTTTGTACCAAGAATAGATCTTGCGGTAATTCTACTGATCTGGTGTTATTGTTGAAGAAAATTGAAACTGGAGTCACAATTTTGCGTTCTTCTTTTTGATAGTTTGTTTATTATTCAGAAGATATGGAGAAGGAAGAGAAGTGTAACCAGAGAATGTTGAAGCCGCCGGCAGAAACAGAATTTTTCTTGCAGTGGGGTAACAGAAAGAGGCTAAGATGTGTTAGAGTCAGAGGGACAAACCTAGCAACACAAGCCTCTTCCGACCACCCTTCTTCATCCAGAATTAGTCACAAAATATCCTCTAAGTTTCTCAAGCTTTCCAACAAATCTGCCGTCTTTCCTCAATCCACCAGTCGTTTCACAAGGTAATTATGATTTTCATTTTCATTTTTTCCCCCACTAGAACACAGGGTGGAATTTTAGGTGGGCTGGTGTTGTTGCAGGAATTGTGAAACGGCAGCTTGGGAGAAC